>NC_026007.2:43382191-43682191 GCF_000442705.2 Elaeis guineensis | reverse complement strand
GAAGTCCGGCTCCCGTGGGAGCCCGGACAAAGCCTACCTGTAGCTGGAGTCGGAGGCCAAGTTCGGCTCCCGTAGGAGCTCGGACGAAGTCTTCCTGCAGTCGAAGTTGGAGACGGAGTCCGTCTCCCGTAGATTGGAGTCTGATTTCTGCAGAAGTCCGGATGGGGATCATTTGTCGAGGAATCTCAACCGAGACCTTCAGCAGGAGTTCAGGGCGGAAGTCCGGCTCCCGTGGGAGCCCGGACAAAGCCTACCCGTAGCTGGAGTCGGAGGCCAAGTTCGGCTCCCGTAGGAGCTCGGACGAAGTCTTCCTGCAGTCGAAGTTGGAGACGGAGTCCGTCTCCCGTAGGAGTCCGGATGAAGCCTACCTGTGATTGAAGTTGTGGGCGGAGTCCGGCTCCCGTAGGAGTCCGGATGAGCCTTGCCTGTAGTTGGAGTCGAAGATGAAGTCCGGCTCCCGTAGGAGTCCGGATGAAGTCTTCCTGCTGCTGAAGTCGGAGACGGAGTCCGGCTCCTGTAGGAGTCCGGACGAAGCCTTTTTGTAGTTGGAGTTGGAGATGAAGTCCGGCTCCCATAGGAGTCCGGACGAAGTCTTCCTGCTGCTGAAGTCGGGGACGGAGTCTGGCTCCCGTAGGAGTCCGGATGAAGCATTCTTGTAGTTGGAGTCGGAGGCGAAGTCCGGCTCCCGTAGGAGTCCGAACGAAGTCTTCCTGCTGCTGAAGTCGAGGATGAAGTCCGGCTCCCGTAGGAGTCCGGATGAAGCCTTCCTGTAGTTGGAGTCGGAGACGAAGTTCGGCTCCTGTAGGAGTCCGGACGAAGTCTTCCTGCTGCTGAAGTCGGGGACGGAGTCCAGCTCCTATAGGAGTCCGGACGAAGCCTTCCTGTAATTGGAGTCGGAGGCGAAGTCCGGTTCCCATAGGAGTCCGAACGAAGTCTTCCTGCTGCTGAAGTCGGGGATGGAGTCTGGCTCCCGTAGGAGTCCGGACGAAGCCTTCCTGTAGTTGGAGTCGGAGACGAAGTCTGGCTCCCGTAGGAGTCCGGACGAAGTCTTCCTGCTGCTGAAGTCGGGGACGGAGTCTGGCTCCCGTAGGAGTCCGGACGAAGCCTTCCTGTAGTTGGAGTCGGAGACAAAGTCCGGCTCCCGTAGGAGTCCGGACAAAGTCTCCCTGCCACCGTAGGTCGGACGCCGGTAGAATCCCCGAGGGGTCACTCCTGACATGAACTTCGGCTGGGGAGATTTTACACCCAACAATATATATATATATATATATATATATATATATATATATATATGGGATTAATTTTTTTATACAAAAGAGATTGTTAAAAGATTTGGTCAATGGTTCTACCCAAAAAAAAAAAAAGGATTTGGTCAATGATTGGATTAAGAAATGGGATACATATGGATTGTATACACTACAAGAAATTTAATTTTTTACGATAAAATTTTAGGAACAAAAAATTTTTTTGTCGCAAATAAGTATGTTTTTGTGATGAAAAAAATTTGTTACAAAAAATTAACTATTTACGGCAAAAAAAAAATCATTATAAAAAGTTAAATCTTTTGTGTTGAAATGTTAATTTTTGTTGCTAGAAGTAGATTTTCAACAATGAAATTTTTTTTGTTGTTAGAGTTTTTTTTTATGATGAAATAAATTTTTTATCATCAAAAATTAATTATTTACGATGAATAAAATTTTTATCGTAAAAAATATCTTTTTGTAATGAAATTTTTTATTTTTAGCGATGAAAAAATTTTGTCGCTAAAGAGTTTTTCGTTGGAAAAAAAAAGAATAAGGGTTTTAGGGCAAAATTTTGCCCCAAAACCCTTCATGTGCCGACGCCCTCCCTCTCTCTTTGTCTTTCTCTCTCATCCTCTCACACCGTTGAGCATGCCACCGACCGGCCAATTCAAGCCCTCTCCGATCGTCAGTCGAGGTCATCCCTCCATGCCACCATCCCACTATCTCGATCGAATCGAGGCAGCCCTCGTTGTCGTCCTCCCTCTGCCACCACCATCATCGTCCTCCCCGATTTCTCCCTCTCCCTCCCTCACTTTCTCTCTCTCTCTTCCTCTCTTACGGTAGTTTGCTTCCCCTAGAACACCATCGTCATCATCGCTTTGCCTCCGCCACCGTCGTCGTCGCTCCGCCTCCACCACCGTCCCTCTTTGAAGTCCATCGGGCTACAATCTCTCCCTCTCTCTTAAGATCTCTCAAGTACGGCCTCTCTCTCTCTCACAGTCCATCCTATAGGTTGCTGCCTTCACCGTCACTGCACCACCATCGTCGTCGCTGCACCGCCGTCACCGTCGCCATTGCTGCACAGCCGCTGCCATCCACATCCATCTCGGTACCCCTCTCTCTCTCTCCCTCTCTCCATGGGATTTATGGGGGAGTTGGAAGATTAGCGGGGCATAGTTTTTTTTTAATTTTCTAATTGTTAAGTAGCTGCACAAATATAAAATAATAATTTTGGCAGTTCACAGTATTTTAAATATTGTTCGCTTTTTTGTAATTAATTTGAGTCATTAGGCATAATTATGATTATTTGTTGGTCTACTCCTTATATGAAGTATAGTTTGAGATCTGAAAATAGTTTAAAAATAAAAGTGATTATAATAATAATATATTAATCATAGCATAACAAATCTATAAATCTGAGAATTTTTGTTCGAGGATAGTGTGCATAAACTAATATTTATCTTTTAATAAAAAAATATTGGTGTTGTACATGCTATTCTCGAATTGTCCTTATGGATAGTTTGGGCACGTGAGTGAATTTTATATTGCATGCCATGTGCTTCTACATCAGAGAGTTTCGTCGATATCTTCGATCATATTCTTTGAATACATAGCATAATTTTAGTATTTGTGTATCTGGAGAACTGCACCGACATGCTATCAAAATTTTTTTGGTGTAGAAGATATGTATGGCAATGTTAAATTCTAGCATTCGTGAATGGGATAGGACCACTGTCATATAGGTAGAGGATATAAGGCGTTAGTCAACTATTATTACATAAAATTGACTGTATAGTTTGCATCATAAATATGTAGGCATGGATTGTAGTTTGATGTCATTGCGTGATAAATTCTATCCCGAGTATATTATGGGTGTGATGTCTTTTATGAACGTGACGTCCAATCATACTAGAGAAAATAGGAAAGCTCGTTATCTATGTCGTCGATGTAGGAATCTATTTTGATGTATCTTATCGGATATTCAGAATCATTTATACGAACATGGTATAGATGTGACTTACAAGAGATAGACTTGTCATGGTGAAGATTTGCTGACTGGCTCGAGCATGGTATGAAAGTGATCCTTATATTTTTATAAAGCAAGCGAGACTAGTGTGGTATGTTGAGGATACCAAAATGAAAGAGTCTTAGTGAGTTGCAATAAGGGCTCTACATAGATATTTATTCGATCCGCACTTTTCACATGTCTGAAAGATGAAGGTCTAGAGAATGAAGTCCGTGCAACTATTGAAAATGAAGCATATCAAATACAAGCACCAGATAATATATTAGTGCCAGATGACACGGTCGACATAGGACAATTACAACAAGACAACTATGAACTTGAGGATATTTCTATTGTTGGAAAGTCGGTATAGGCACGAGCACGGGCACGATCCAACAAAAATTTGAAGTCACAATCATATGTGAATGATGATTTCATCAATGACAATGATGATAGCACTTCAGGATCGATGCCTTCTGTTGGATATAAAATACCCACAGCCGAAGTTCTCAGTGAGATTGACCCTTGCGGGCTTCGTCATCAACTTCAATCGCTGGTAAGCCCCGCCCGAACTCCTACGGGAGCCGAGCTCCGTCGCCAACTTCAACCGCTGGTAAGCCCCGCCCGGACTCCTACGGGAGCCGGGCTCCATCGCCAACTTCAACTGCCGGTAAGCTCCGTCCGGACTCCTACAGGAGTCAGACTTCGCATCTGACTTTAATTGCAGGAGGACTCCGCTCGGACTCCTACGGGAGCCGGGCTCCGTCCACGACTCCAAGGGAGACTCTGTCCGGACTCCTACGGGAGCCGGGCTCCGTCCATGACTTCAACCGCAAGGAGGACTCCGCCCGGACTCCTGCGGGAGCCGGGCTCCGTCGCCAACTTCAACCGCTGGTAAGCCCCGCCCAGACTCCTACGGGAGCCGGGCTCCGTCGCCAACTTCAACTGTCGGTAAGCTCCGTCCGGACTCCTACGGGAGCCGGACTTCGCACTTGACTTTAATTGCAGGAGGACTCCGCCCGGACTCCTACGGGAGCCGGGCTCCATCCACGACTCCAAGGGAGACTCCACCCGGACTCCTATGGGAGCCGGGCTCCGTCCATGACTTCAACCGCAAGGAGGACTCCGCCCGGACTCCTGCGGGAGCCAGGTTCTGTCGCCAACTTCAACCGCTGGTAAGCCCCGCCCGGACTCCTACAGGAGCCGGGCTCCGTCGCCAACTTCAACCGCTGGTAAGCCCCGCTCGGACTCCTACGGGAGCCGGGCTCCGTCGCCAACTTCAACTGTCGGTAAGCTCTGTCCGAACTCCTATGGGAGCCGGACTTCGCACTTGACTTTAATTGCAGGAGGACTCCGCCCGGACTCCAACGGGAGCCGGGCTCCATCCACGACTCCAAGGGAGACTCCGCCCGGACTCCTACGGGAGCCGGACTCCGTCCACGACTCAACTGCAAGGAGGACTCCGCCCGGACTCTTGCAGGAGCCGGACTCCGTCGCTAACTTCAATCGCTGGTAAGCCCCGCCCGGACTCCTACGGGAGCCGGGCTCCGTCCCCAACTTCAACTGTCGGTAAGCTCCGTCCGGACTCCTACGGGAGCCGGACTTCGCACCTGACTTTAATTGTAGGAGGACTCTGCCCGGACTCCTACGAAAGCCGGGCTCTGTCCATGACTCCAAGGGAGACTCCGCCCGAACTCCTACGGGAGCCGGGCTCCGCCCACGACTTCAACCGTAAGGAGGACTCCGCCCGGACTCCTACGGGAGCCGGGCTCCGTCGCCAACTTCAACTGCCGGTAAGCTCCGTCCGGACTCCTACGGGAGTTGGACTTCGTACCTGACTTTAATTGCAGGAGGACTTCGTCCAGACTCTCACGGGAGTCGGGCTCCGTCCATGACTCCAAGGGAGACTCCGCCCAGACTCCTACAGGAGCCGGGCTCCGTCCACGACTTCAACCGCAAGGAGGACTCCGCCCGGACTCCTGCGGGAGCCGGGCTCCGTCGCCAACTTCAACTGCTGGTATACTCCATCCGAACTCCTACGGGAGCCAGACTTCACACCTTACTTCAATTGCAGGAAGACTCCGCCCGAACTCCTATGGGAGCCGGGCCCCATCCCCGGCTGTGACTAAAGGAAGACTCCGTTCGAACTCCTGCGAAAGCTGGATTCCGAGCTCCTCTTGGACAGATGGCTAACTACCTCTCCTCGCCAAACACTCCAACCGGACTTCAGCCGACAGACCTTCACCCCCTGGCGCGCTGTAGTAACAGCCGCGATTCTGCTCCATTCCCTGCGGCAGATCCCCACGCAGCTCCATCACTCCACGACTCTGCTCCACTTTCTGCGGTAGATCCCACGTGGCTCCATCACTCCACGACCCTGCTCCACCTCCTGCGATGGATTCCACGTGGCTCCATCACTCCTTGGCAGGCCGTAATAATGGCCACGGCCCTGCTTCACTTCCTACGACGGATACCGCGCGATTCTCCTATCCTCTGGCAAGTCGCGACAACGGACGCCGCTCCGCTTCTCATGGTCGACTCCACGTGGCACGCCCCGATAATGGCCACGGGTCCACCCCACTACTCATCGCAACAAACTTTTCCTGACCACGGGCGGCCCACTACCCGACGGTTACAGGCGTCACCATCAGTTTGTTGCCCCCTCCACCTATAAAAGGGGGGAACCCCAGATACGTTATTCCATAAGGTCTCATTTTTACCTAAAAACTCTGCTAAAATTTTCGTTCGAGCACTCCATTCTTGTTGAGGCAGAGAACTGACTTGAGCATCGGAGGATCTTGCCGGAGCAACCCCACCTCTGGTTTAGACTTCTTTTGCAGGTCCCGACGGCGACCGCGACTCCCTCGACTCCAGCTTCTCCGGCGCAAGTGGATTTTTGCACCAACAGGATTGGCGCTAGAAGAAGGGGCCTGTGTCTTCGCAGTATCCTTGTTCTTAAAGGAGCGCTCAACGGGACCGCCCCCGGGCATCTCTTCCAGCGTCCCCTCCCCCCTCCTTTCTCCACTTGGTCCTTGCTCAATGCCTCCCCGCAAGGCATCCATGCGATGATCCACGGCCTCCGCGGCCAAATCCCAGGCTCCAGCCTCCCCTCCTGTTTCTCAACCTCCTCCTCCTCCTCCGGCGACGGCGGTCGGCGTGGAGCAGTTTGATCTGCTAGTGCAGCAGGTCAGAGGCCTCACAGAAGCTGTACAGGCTATGCAGCAGCAGCAGCAGCTGCAGGCATCAGTGCGCCTGGAAAGGGTGTCGCCGGAATACCAGAATCCGACAGTGGGGAGGGCCACTTGGGCCAGCCGCCCCATCCTTCCTGGGAAAATAAACCCGAGGGTGGAGAGCCCTCAATCGGACCATGACTCCACCCCTGGAAGATCCCTGCCCCCATTCTGTCAGAGGACCCTCGAGACTTGAAGTCGAGAGGATTTCCTAGACCGGAGACTCCAAGAGATGAACCGGCGGATCGAAGAACTCCGTCATGCTCCCCCCGCTTATGGTGAGGATATTTGCACTGACCCTCCCTTCTCTCAAATGATCATGCAGGAACCGATCCCGTCAAACTTCAAGCTCCCCCAGTTTGAAAGCTACGACGGGATCTCGGACCCGGTTGATCATCTGGAAGCCTTCCGAATGATGATGCTACTTCATGGCACTCTCGACGCTATTCTATGCCGGGCCTTCCCATCCACCTTGAAGGGAGCGGCGAGAAACTAGTACTCGGCTCTAAAATCGGGTACCATCTTTTCCTTCGATCAAATGAGCCACCAATTTATGGCCCATTTTGTCAGCAGCCGGCACCCCAGAAGGATTTGGAGTCCCTCATCAATATCAAGCAGAGGGAAGGGGAGTCCATTCGGGCCTACATCAACCGTTTCAACATCGCGGCGCTGGAGGTCCGGAACTTGGACCAATCAGTCGCAATGGCCGCTCTGAAGGGCGGCCTTCAGAAGAATGACCTTTTGTTCTCCCTGGAGAAGAAGTACCCCAGGGATTTTGCTGATTTGTTGGCTCGGGCTGAAGGATATGCCCGAGCGGAAGAAGCTTTCAAAATGAAGGATGAGGAGACCGCGAGAGAGCGGCAGGCGGGAGACTCGAATAAGCCCGCGGTCGAAAAAAGGTCGAGAAAAGCTCAGCCGCATTCTCGATCCCCTCCTGGGCACAAGCATGCCCATACTCCACCCCGGGTGCGCAGGCAGAGGAGTTCGGATCACGGGGTTTGGCGGGGTTCTCCACCGGGAAGGTTCCGCAACTACGCCCCCCTCAATGCCTCGAAGACCCAGGTACTGATGGAGGTCAGGGAGCAGCTCCCTAGGCTGGAGAGGATGCGCACACACCCCGAAAAGTGCAACCCCAATAAGTTCTGTCTCTACCACTGCGACCACGGCCACGACACGGAGGAATGCATCCAGCTCCGAGATGAGATCGAGGAGCTCATCCAGCGAGGTCGACTCGACAGGTTCATCCGACGCCAGTCCGAGGGTAGAGGAGATCGGCTAAGGGCCCTGCCGCAACCTGAACCGCCAAGAAGGGAGGAGCAGACCGAAGATCGGCCTCCCATCGGGACCATCGACTCCATCGTCGGAGGGCCTCAAGGAGGAGCAGACCTCCCACAACTATGGGACTCGAAAAACCTGTAAATGTATCGCTTACGATTTTGCCTTGAATCTAAATTCCTTTCGACTTGACATGCTCCTCCCATTTGGCATGGATTCGTCACGACTGGGTATAACCCCTTCAAACACCTAAAATAAAGTTATGTTAGGAACGGGAGGAGAACCTCATCCTAACATACCTAAAATGAAAGTCCGATTATCTTGAGATCGGATTGGAGGAGAGACCTTACAACGTCCTAATGCGCCCCCACAGCCATGTCAGGAATAGGAGGAGAACCTCGTCCTGGCATGAGCAAAGTCAAAGGCCTGGTTCTTTTAGACTGGATGGGGGGAGAGGCCTTACAGCGTCCTAATGCGCCCCCACAGCCATGTCAGGAACAGGAGGAGAACCTCGTCCTGGCATGAGCAATGTCAAAGGCCCGGTTCTTTTAGACCAGATAGGGGGAGAGGCCTTACAGCACCCTAATGTGCCCCCACAGCCATGTCAGGAACAGGAGGAGAACCTCGTCCTGACATGAGCAAAGTTGAAGGTCCGATTCTTTTAGACCGGATGGGGGGAGAGGCCTTACAACGCCCTAACGCGCCCCCACGGCCATGTCAGGAACAGGAGGAGAACCTCGTCCTGACATGAGCAAAGTCGAAGGTCTGATTCTTTTAGACCGGATTGGGGGGAGAGACCCTGGCGATGGCCCTTACGTGCCCCCGCGGCCCCATTGGGAATGGGAGGAGAACCTCGTCCTGATGGTGACGAAACCCGGCCGCCCGACAAGATCGGATGAAGGAAAAAGGCCCCCCCAGCGACACCTCCACACTCCTATGCACCCCCGCAAAAAGCGAGGGGAGGGCCCTCACTCTGAAAAGAGGAGGAAAATTAAAGAGGAAGAGCGACGAGCTACGACAGAAATAGATGAAGGACGAACCACACCAAAGACCTAAGAAACCTCATCTCAACAAAGACGGAGAGTTCCTACCAAACACCCCCAACCTCTAAGAAGGCTCTCGACATAGGTCAAGAAGATAGCGACATCCCCGAAGTAATGTGGAGTTCGGACCACCAAGCTCGAGCTTGCAACCATGAACGATGAGGAAGGCAAACCAACGTATCGACGAATGGGTGCCTCCCAACGACGTCAACATCAGACAAGTCGAACGACAAGAGAAGTTCGGCGGACGATAATTTAATACAATGTACGGACGAGGTAACATAAAATTCTCTTTTCATTTCTTTTGCAAAATATACACTACAAAGCCCAGAAGGCCAAAGAAAGAAAAGCAAAATGACAAAAGCGGGACGAAACAACAAAGGGGAAAATATATACATGTAAAGACAGAAGGACAAAAAGAGCCCTAGAGAAGTTCTGCTCCTTCCGACCTAGAATTATCTGCTCCACCCCTCATCCAAGACTGCCTTAGATTCTCAATTTCTTCTTCTAGCTCTCTCCTTTTCAGCAGCGTGTCCTGGAGCGCCCGACGAAGTTGCTGGCTCTCGGTCTCCACCTCTCGATGCCTCTTTCTCAAGACCTCAGATTCCGCCTCCACGTCCGAGACGGACTGCTGCTCGTATGCCAGCTGGATCTTCAATTGCTGCAGCTCAGCCATCCTTTCCTCGAGGGTGACAGAAAGCCCTTCGACGGTTCCTCTCAAGGACTGGAGTTCATCGAAATCCCGGGCAGAAGTCAGCTGAGCCCTGTCAGCCAGCTGCCTCTGAAGACGGGCGACTTCGTCGGTCGCCACCCTGAGTCTTCCTTTATATTCCTCTATCTACCGGTGCCAATCGGCCCGATGCACGTCGTAGCTCACCTCGGCATCCTGAAGCTGCTGCTGAAGGTCGGAGACCTTCTTCGACCACTCCCGATCGCCGTCGGCCCGGGCCAAGAGCCGGGACGAACTTCCTCCCAGCTGGCCGATCTTCTCCATCGCAGCCGACAGTTTCACCTTGAGGGCGCTAATCTTGGCGGCTTGAGCCCAAATTCGGCCGCTGGCGCTCTTCTTGCATTCCTCAAGCTCCTTCACGACATCCACCTTCCTTCGGCTATACTCCATGATCCCCTTCACGTGGAGATTTCGAAAGTGGGTGGCCTCTACGGTGGCTTCAGAATGATCTTCTCTCAATCTGCGAAGCTCGCCTTCCATTTTCTTTGACTTTTTTATCAAGTGAAGGACTTCCTTCTTCAGCCGTTGGATCGTCGACTTCAGCGAGATCCCCAGGGGCAGGGGAAGTGCTTCTGCAGGACACTGCCATCGAAGGGCAAAAGCGTCAAAATATGACTCATCGCAGAAAGAAAAGCAGAGAGAAGAAAGGGAGGAGGGAGAAGCCACCCACGACAAGAAATTCAACTTTATTGATTGGATGATTCTTGAAGACAAAAAGGAAAAGAAAAATTGCGGTAAAATAAAAATACAAGGTCGGAGGTCTCAGACCTCAGGGGCAGGGGTTGGAGAACTCGGCGTCCCTGGAAGGGGGGCTGCGATAGCAATGGTAGCGGGCGAGGGACCGGCCTCGTCTTCAGACTCCTCACCTAGGAAGCTGAGGTCGAGCTCCAGAAATTTCCTGGCCACCTTCTCTTGGCAGAGCTCGAACCCCTTGATGAACACCTCCTGACCGAATTGAACATTCAGGTCCCTCATCTCCGCGGAGGTCTTGAATTCTTCTACTGCAAGGACCCTGGCCTCCGAGACCAGGACTGGAATCTGCTCAGCCAAGTTGGTGACCTCGGCCTCCGCCTTTCTCGCTGTCTCCTCCAAGGTCTGCTTCTCCTCCTCCCGGGCTTGTTTCTCTCTTTCCAGGGCCTCTTGGAGGGTGACTACTTCAGCTGTCTTTTCTTTAAGGCGGGCGACCTCGGCCCGGCAGTGCTCCTCCACCTGGACGGCATCCCTTTTCGCCCGGTTCGTCACCTCGATATTGGCGAGGAGCTGGTGCCCAATCTGCAAGGGCGACAAAGGGGTCAGAACAGGGGTCGAATAGCCAGTTAAATGGAGATTTATTTACCTCGAGGAAGGACCCTAGAGAGTCCCAGACCCGCTGCTCAGGATCAGCATGGTCGATCCTCTCGACGACTTTCGGCAGGATGCAGCCATCGATTAACCGCCTGATCAAGTCCCTGTCATTGAAGGGATTCTCTGGCTCCTCTTCGGAACAAAGGGACTCATCGGCGGTGGCTCGGTGGCTACTCACCCTGTGGGCCACCGACATCCTTCTCTTCCCCCTCTCGGCTACAGGCGCCTCCATGGGGCGGACCCCCGAAATGGGGGCCCCTGTCGGTGGACTCCTCGAAGAGGCCTGGGGGGCCGTAGGTTCGGCGTCCGAGGAAATGTTGATTGCTGGAGCCGTCTGGACGGGCGCGGCCAAGCTCGACTCCTCCACCCTGGCCCTCGTTACCGATCCGACGACCGCGGCACCCTTTCTTTTGTGGGCCTTGAGGCCCCTGGCAAGCATCCGCACTGCTTCAGCGTCCATTCCTTGAAAAAAAAAGGGGGAGAAGAGAAAAAGAAGAGAAATCAGAAATCAATAATGGAATGAAAAAGGAGTGGCAAAAAAAAAAAGGAAGAAAAAAAAAGAAGAAAGAAGAAGGACAGAAGAAAAGAAGAGAAAGGAAAAGGTGAAGTACTCGCAGGATCTTGGGGGCTCAGGCCGATGTTGAACAGAAATTGCTCCCTCAGAAGGTTGGGAAGGGAAGGAACGGAATAGGCGAGAAGCTTCCGGGCATCCTGGAGGTCATCCTCCCCCAGGCTGGGGGCCCGGCGGACAGAATCCCTCAGAGAGCCCCAAGGGGGCAGGCCCAGCCGCAGGGTCGGGCAGTGGACGAAGAGGTATTTTCCCTTCCAGTTGTGGATTGAAGAAGGGGCACCTTTCAGCAACCCCTTCTTGCCGAACTTAGGGGAGAAGTACCACCAGTCCTTCGTCGAAGGATGACGTTTGAAGGTATAGAAGTGCCTAAACAGGAAGAGGGACGGTTGGACCTCGACTATGTGGCAAAGGGAGAGAAACCCTATCAAAAACCTAAAAGAATTTGGAGCAACAAAAGCCAAGGAGATGTCTAGGAAATGGAAGAGGGCGACAACAAAAGACGAAAGCGGAAGCCGGAGTCCAGCACGGAACGCCTCCTGATACAGGCAAAAACGATCGGGTGGAGGAGTGCTGCCCGATCGGAGGGGCCAGACAGCTCCATGTCGTACTCCGGAGGAACTCCATACTGAACCCTTATCAGAAGAAGTTCATCCGGAGTTAGGGAGCATGGAATGGCGCCCAATGCAAAAATCGGACGGGGCCCAGCCCCAGGTGCGGGCTCGTCTACGGAATGAGGGACCTGGGGGGTTGAGGCAGAAGAACTCCCGAAACCGCTGGGAGCAGAAGAGCCGGAAGACATTCTGAATAACTCTGAATGAAGACTCTAAAGATCCCAAAGAAGACGGACAGGACAAAAGACGGGAGGCCAGAGGAGACTAACTCAAAAGAATACAACAAAAAAAAAAATAGCAAAGAAAAGGCCCCTAAGTGGCGGGAAGAAAGATGAAGGTTCTGGGACTAACCTAGATCACTCTGAGGGATGCAGAGGGGCGAGGACAGGGATGACTTGAAGGGCGCCTATGGCACGAGAAGACGCCAATAGAAACAGGGCTCTCGAAGGAAGGGCAGATACTGGTAGAACTCTGGAGCGGGATAGGGCCCCTAAAGGTGGAAGGATGGGTTTAAATAGACCCTGAGATCCGGCGCCATAATGATCGCGAATCCTCCCAGGCTAGCCCGCGCCCGACACGTGTCCCACTTGCCCCGGCAGACGGCTAAAAGCGGCTGACGGTTGGCAGGGCCATTATTGCACCGTACCTAGGCCAGTGTACCAGCAGAAATTTCGAAGGGTCCCTTCGTATCACCCCGATTCGAAAAGACTCCAGCATGCGTACATTTAATGCCAAAATATCTGGGGGCGATCGTGCGCAGGATTCGAGGGGACAACTTCGGCTATGCCAATCTCTCTGTACTTCCTTCATTCGAAATTCAAACTCGAAAGTAGGGGGACTGGTGTTGGGTATAAAATACCCACAGCCGAAGTTCTCAGCGGGATTGACCCTTGCGGGCTCCGTCATCAACTTCAACCGCTGGTAAGCCCCGCCCGGACTCCTACGAGAGCCTGACTCCGTCGCCAACTTCAACCGCTGGTAAGTCCCGCCCGGACTCCTACGGGAGCCGAGCTCCGTCGCCAACTTCAACTGCCGGTAAGCTCCGTCCGGACTCCTACAGGAGCCAGACTTCGCACCTGACTTTAATTGCAGGAGGACTCTGCCCGGACTCCTACAGGAGCCAGGCTCCGTCCACGACTCCAAGGGAGACTCCGCCCGGACTCCTACGGGAGCCGGGCTCCATCCACGACTTCAACCGCAAGGAGGACTCTGCCTGGACTCCTGCGGTAGCCGGGCTCCGTCGCCAACTTCAACCGCTGGTAAGCCCCGCTCGGACTCCTACGGGAGCCAGGCTCCGTCACCAACTTCAACTGTCGGTAAGCTCCGTCCGGACTCCTACGGGAGCCGGACTTCGCACCTGACTTTAATTGCAGGAGGACTCTGCCCGGACTCCTACGGGAGGTGGGCTCTATCCACGACTCCAAGGGAGACTCCGCCCGGACTCCTACGGGAGCCGGGCTCCATCCACGACTTCAACCGCAAGGAGGACTCCGCCCGGACTCCTGCGGGAGCCGGGCTCTGTCGCCAACTTCAACCGTTGGTAAGCCCCGCCCGGACTCCTACGGGAGCCGGGCTCCATCGCCAACTTCAACCGCTGGTAAGCCCCGCCCGGACTCCTACGGGAGCCGGGCTCCGTCGCCAACTTCAACTGCCGGTAAGCTCCGTCCAGACTCCTACGGGAGTCAGACTTCGCACCTGACTTTAATTGCAGGAGGACTCCGCCCGGACTCCTACGGGAGTCGGGCTCCGTCCACGACTCCAAGGGAGACTCTGCCCGTCCACGACTTCAACCGCAAGGAGGACTCTGCCCGAACTCCTGTGGGAGCCGGGCTCCGTCGCCAACTTCAATCACTGGTAAGCCCCGCCCGGACTCCTGCGGGAGCCATGCTCCGTCGCCAACTTCAACCGCTGGTAAGCCCCACCCAGACTCCTACGGGAGCCGAGCTCCGTCGCCAACTTCAACTGTCGGTAAGCTCCGTCCGGACTCCTACGGGAGTCGGACTTCGCACCTGACTTTAATTGCAGGAGGACTCCACCCGGACTCCTACGGGAGCCGGGCTCCGTCCACGACTCCAAGGGAGACTCCGTCCGGATTCCTACGGGAGCCGAGCTCCGCCCACGACTTCAACCGCAAGGAGGACTCCGCCCGGACTCCTACGGGAGCCGGGCTCCGTCGCCAACTTCAACTGCCAGTAAGCTCCATCCGGACTCCTACGGGAGCCGGACTTCGCACCTGACTTTAATTGCAAGAGGACTCCACCCGTACTCCCATAGGAGCCGGGCTCCATCCACGACTCCAAGGGAGACTCCGCCCAGACTCCTATGGGAGCCGAGCTCTGTCCACGACTTCAACCGCAAGGAGGACTCCGCCCGGACTCCTGCGGGAGTCGGGCTCCGTCGCCAACTTCAACTGCTGGTATACTCCGTCCGAACTCCTACAGGAGCCAGACTTCACACCTTACTTCAATTGCAGGAAGACTCCGCCCGGACACCTACGGGAGCCGGGCCCCGTCCCCGACTGTGACTAAAGGAAGACTCCGTCCGAACTCCTGCGAAAGCCGGATTCCGAGCTCCTCTTGGACAGATGGCTAACTACCTCTCCTCGCCAGGCACTCCAGTCGGACTTCAGCCGACAGACCTTCGCCCCCTGGCGCGCTGCAGTAACAGTCGCGATTCTGCTCCATTCCCTGCGGCAGATCCCCACACAGCTCCATCATTCCACGACTCTGCTCCACTCCCTGCGGCAGATCCCACGTGGCTCCATCACTCCACGACCCTGCTCCACCTCCTGCGATGGATTTCACGTGGCTCCATCACTCCTTGGCAGGCCGTAATAATGGCCACGGCCCTGCTCCACTTCCTGCGATGGATACCGCACGATTCTCCTATCCTCTGGCAAGTCGCGACAATGGATGCCGCTCTACTTCTCATGGTCGACTCCACGTGGCACGCCCCGGTAATGGCCACGGATCCACCCCACTACTCGCCACAATAAACTTTTTCTGACCACGGGTGGCCCACTACCAGATGGTTACAGGCGTCACCATCAGTTTGTTGCCCCCTCCGCCTATAAAAGGGGGGAACCCCAGATACGTTATTCCATAAGCTCTCATTTTTACCTAAAAACTCTACTAAAATTTTTGTTCGAGCACTCCATTCTTGTTGAGGCAGAGAACTGACTTGAGCGTTGGAGGGTCTTGCCGGAGCAACCCCACCTCCGGTTTAGACTTCTTTTACAGGTCCCGACGGCGATCGCGACTCCCTCGACTCCAGCTTCTCCGGCGCAAGTGGATTTTTGCACCAACACCTTCTATGAGTCCTATTGAGGACAACTATATGGACATGAGTTCAGATTCTGAAAATAATAATTAATATGAATAAGTAATTTAATTTATTTTTTTGTTACATCATGTAGTATTTGAGTTTTTTTGATTACGTACTAATTTGAATTATTTTAATCATTATAGCATTATGGTTGATCCTGGACGTGGATATTTGTGGGGTAGACAGCAGGCTCTACTAGATGATACACATCTTCACTTTAATATTTTGCACGACAAGTCAGAGGACTTAGATGAGACTCAGCTACTCGAGTCCACAGAGCAGGCTAGTGCTCAGCCAGAGCCTGCCCAACCTGAGGTCATGGCACCGCAGCATCATCTTCGTGAAGGTATATCACTATCAAATTTATAAACTATGTATATTTTTTATTATATACATCTATTGGTAGATGATATATGTTCATTTCATAAATTTTCATATGCAGGAATACAACAGCAATGTGCGGTGCATAATCGTAGTAGGGATCTCATTTTGAAGAAATATGTGCATATGCACAATGAAAAGTTACAAGTATAGATATTTTGAGATCATCTGATTGGTACAGAGGCTAGTATAGTCACCAATGAGATCAGTCTGTACATGTGGAATCATTTTTCATGGGCCATTGAAAGTTTCAAGCATGTTGTCTCTCGATACCGCGATGCCCTTGTCTCTCACATCAAGGTAAGAATTAACTTCGAATGTATAGGATAATAAGAATATCCTCATAAATAATGGGTAATTCTATGTCTTGCACATCATTACATGGTCCATATTATCTTTTCTCTAGTCTCTTTGTTAGACTTCAAGGATGTTACATGCATAATTTTTTGTTCCATGGATAATTCTTTATTACATGAATAATTCTATATCTTTGCTTCTTGTTATGATGAATATTCATATATGCAGGATAATATTAACTTCGAAGATTGTACCAACGAACAAGTGACAGCATGTATTCTCAAAATGGCTACAAATAGGTATAGAGATCGGTGATGTAGGCTTCATAGATACTGCAATCAACTGCAAATGAAGGGGATTGACTCTGTGACCCAGCCTTATAGAAATTGGGTTGGGTCTAGTGACGATTGATGGTGGTTATGCGAGCATTTTGGGAGTGAGGCATTTAAGGTATGTTTGGTATTTCAAGTTATTTTGATATTGTTATACCCTTTATTGGTTATAACTGTATGTATTTTTTAGCGATGATCGGAGGCGAACAAGGTGAACAGGAGTAAGATAGATTCTATTCACACACAAGGGAGTGCCTCTTTTGCTCAAAGAATGAAAAGATGGTACATAACTACATTTGCAATTGCATGCTGTAAGTTCTTATTGAATATGTAAATTACTTTGATGTCCTTTTTCTTCTTTTCTTTTGTTTGAATAGGGACTATCCAGAGTCGACGCCTATAATAAATTCTATTAGAATAAGAGTGACGAGTTTGTGATCGAGAAGGCGAGGCAGCATCATGTAAGTATGGTACTATATTTTGAATGCTTTTAAAGCTTTTGAAACAAATTTATGGTGTTATTAGGTTTATTGTGAAGAAAAAAATGTTACAATTGAGAGAGTAGACGATGAGGAAGGTTAGATCTGATAGCGATGCTGGATCATAGTCCGTTTGTTTGATGATAGATGATGCTATCCTAGATGCCATCCTCTGATAGTAGCTAGGGTTTGGGCATAGAATGCACTCAAAAAAATCCTACAATTCATCATTCGATCGATCTGATGATGCCTCGATGTCAGAGATAGTCAGGATATCGATGAGTGTGATGCAAGATCAAATTACTTATTGGCTGAATCATAGCCAGATGCTCGAGAGGATAATGGCTGCGATAGCGGGATGGCTCGATATTGATGCTTCCGAGTTAACACCTCTATAGCCGCATGATGCCACCTCCGTATAGCCACCACGACACACATCGGGTCAGGAATCAACACCTGAAGGAGGGAATGAGGCCAAGGACTGTGATGATGTATAGTTTGTAATTTTATTAATTTTAAATGGTGTATGAACTCATACTTTTGTATCTAATAATGATAGCTATAAAACTTATTATTATTTGAAATTTGAATATTTTTATTGTGTTCATATATTTCTATGTAAAATATGCTTAATCTGATAGAAATTTGCATTTATACAGGTGTTTTCATGGTAAAAATAGTAAAAAGTATTTTATTTCACCCGTAACATAATTTAACGATGAAATACTAATTTTATCACAAAAAAATCAAAAATTTCATCACTCTAAAATAAAAATTTTCACTAGAAATTACGATGAAATATAATATTTTGTTGCTAAAATTATGACAAAATAAATTTTCATCACTAAAAATAAATTTTTTTCATGGCAAGTTTTATTTTTTTCTTTATTTTTCTTTTAGCGATGAAATTTTATATTTTGTCACTAAATTTATGATGAAATTTTTTTTGTCGCTAAAATTATGATGAAATTTTTTTTCATCATAAATTTAGCGATGAAAGTTTTTTTCATCGCTATTTTTTTCATCACAAATTTAGTGATGAAATTATTTTTTCATCACTAATTTAGTGATGAAAATTTTTTTCATCGCTAAATTTTATAATGAAATTCTATTTTGTATTGTTAAAATTAAAATAATAATAATAAAAAAAATTAATGAATAATATTCATTTTTGGTGATGAAAATATTTTTCATCATAATTTTAACGATAAAAATTTAAGCTTTTGTGATGAAAATATTTTGTCGCTAATGCTATGAATTTTTTCATTGTGTAGTTGATTATTTTTGACGATGAAATAAAAGTTTTTTATTGCTAAGATCTTTTGCTACAAGACTTTCTCTACAAATTTTGAGCAATGAAAATTTTTATTACTAATAATTTTAGCGATGAAAATTTTATCTTTAGCGACGAAAAAATTTCATCGCAAAAGATCAAATTTCTTGTAGTGATAATTGGCTATATTAAGCAATGATTTTCATCACAAGAGATTGGATGGCAGTCATATCTACCAAATCTAATTACATGGTTAATCGAGAAAATTAAGGAATGACTTATCATATGGGATTGCAAAGCTGGCCATATATATTGAACTTGGTTGCATAATCAATTGAGAAAATCAAGGAATAATTTTATCACATGACATTGCAATAGTTGGCCTTTTTTGGCAAACTTGATTGCATGATTTTCATCGCTCTTTTGGAAGTTGGTGCAAGGAGATTTGCAACATCTAACTTGCAAATAATGAAATGAAATGTGCCTTTGTCCGAGGCTTTTCCTTTTGGTACATAACGGCTGGGGAAAGGTTCCCAAAATTAAAGAAACATATTGTAGAAAAAAAATTGGCCTAAAAACAAAGTAGAACATAGACATCAAAAAAACTAGATACTACTCTCTAACAAATTGAGTCCCCCGGGCATCCACAAGTGGAAGTAATATTGTGATACCTAGCAACAAGAAAAAGGCTCAAATAAGAAAAAGCTCTACATGATTTTTACAGAACCCCAAAGAAAGATGTGAGGAGACTCCCATTGGAGTATATCGGAGTCTTCTCCCCAATAGACTCTTAATTGGAGTTAGAGATCATCACCAGGGAGGAGTTGGACTCCTCTCTATGGCTCTATTTGAAGGAAAGAAGTCTTCCCTTTCTTCCCATCAATGATTAAGGACTCAAGCCAGTGAAATCATTGGATTTTTCTTTCTAAAATCCATGACCAAGGAAGGCAAAATTAGAATCAGGACCTATGCTGGTTGATTGGCGGTACGAGCTGGTATAGATCCATACCAGATCAGACCAACATGAATCAATACAAACAAGAAGAAGAAAACCAGAGAGGAGGAAAAGAGAGAGAGAGAGATAAAGAGAGGGGGGCAAGAAAGAAAAGGAAGAAGGAAAAGCAACCAAAGGACCGTTGGTTGGCCTCTGTGGCCATCGAAGGTCCTCCAGCTAGCTGTCGAATAATGCAATCGATGCTTGTGGTACTGCGGATGTGAAACAGGAGTGATCGCTCTTGTTTCATAGAATTTTTATAAAAAAATCCTTATTATGGTGAAGTCAGCAATGGATTTGCTGGCTTCACTTCAGCAAATCGATTATCGGCTTTATTATTCATCGATATTTTTTAAAAAATGTGATGAGAGAATAGGGACGGTCGTTCCTATTCCATGATTGGCTTTGCCCGTATGTTTTCTATCATCCGATGGCCACGATGGCTATCCAGCGCCCTTCGATAGTTTCTCCATTGGTTGCACGTTCCTTCAGTACCATCGCTCCCTCTCTCTCTCTTTTTTTTCTCTTATTCAAATGTTCTATCAAATGACATCGAGTTGTGAAGGCCTCTGCAGCATTCTGACGGCTGCAGCAGGCCACCACCGGCCTTCAACGACATCATCTCATCTTCTTCTCCCCTCCTCTCTCTCCCTTTCTCTCTTTCCCTCTCTCTCTCTCATCCGATTTTTTGACTTATCCATTCAAACCATCTCTAATTGTGATCGATACAGCTTAGAACTCCTTAAGCCATCCAACTTGGGATAATTTGGTGAATGTTGTCATGACCATACCCATTGGATTTCAACCTAAACATCACTAGGAAGCTAAGTAACAGCTGGTAATCTTCAATTGATCCTCCTCTCCTTCTTCCTTGTTCATTGGGACTTGGATTCTGACTGACGAACCCTCAGATTTTGGTCAAAAAGGGTGCTCGGACTGATTCTCCAATTTTTACTTTGATTTTCATCCATTTTCCTCAATTTTATGATGGCAGTCGTCGTCGTCGACCACTGGCCTATAGGCCCCCACCTACGATGTTGTATTCTGCACCCCAACCACCGCCATCACTAGGGAGAAGCCCTCTTATTCCAATATAGAAAGGGAACAGGTAGCTCCCCTATTCGGCTAAGAGAGAAGCGGAAGAGGAAAAAAAGAAAAGAAAAAAAAATTAAAAAAAAAGAAAGAAAGAAAAAGAGAAGAGAGTTTTTTTTCTCTCTCCCTCCTTCCCTCTCTCTTCTCACTTCCTCACTCCATTTTCTATTTAGTTTTTCTCTACTTTCTCTCTCTAGATTATTTCTCTCTCTTTATAGATTTCTCTCTCTAGGATTGATCTGATCTTAGTGAAAAGAATCCTCTCCCGTGGTCATTGGGCAGCATGCCAACACCAACCTTGATCAGATTAGATTCTTTTGAATTCAATTATCTATGATTTTGTTGGACCATATGTATACTAATTCAATCATAATTTGATTAAATTATCTTGTCGAAATAATTAGGATGCCAAGTAGTATCATATGATCAATCATGTTTTATTTTGTTAATTTCTCTCTCCTCTGACATTCTCTCTACTTGATTTATGAACCCAATGAAGTATCATGAGTATTATTGCTTTGAATCTAAATTATCCCAGTAGAGGGACTTCGAACTATCATCTTGGTCAGGTAGCATATCTACGTCATTTGCACCTTCATCAAGCATCGTAGAATCTAGTTTTCATTACTCTCTATCGAATCCTTGTATCTTAAATAATCTTAGATTAAATAAAATTATTTGATTAAATTGATATTTGATCTGAAGGAGGAAAACTGCTTTTCCTCGTAGGATCTTCCAGATTTCACCAAATTTGGGGGGAATAAATTTAAAATTTTTTTATCCTACATGTATTTTAGATCTAATTTTCTAGATTTAATTTTATTATCTGATATTTAAAATCTAAAATTAAATCTAAAACTATGATAAAAGAAGAAATACCTCAAGGGTAATCTGATTACCCTGTAGATGATCTCTGCACAGTCCGAGGTTCTGATGTAGCCACGCAAGCGTCTGGCCTCTAGCGGTATCCACTCAGATAGGATCTGAAATATCTTCTCCTCATGAATCTACGCTCCAAAAATTATATCTAAATCTGATTAGAAAGATCTTCAAAAGTCTTCCTAAAGTTGGAGTAGCAGCCTGTCGAAGAAGTCCTACAGCCTTCTATTCCAAGTGTCACCACGCCTTTGATCTTTGCCAGATGGACGTCCAACTCTTTGGACATGAAGAGGGGAGGAAGGAGAGCAGGGAGGACATGGAGAAGAGGGGAGGGGGTGGCAGCTATTGGGTTTTGTGCATAAAATAATTTCTTCCATGAAATCGTAGGCGCAGTAGGGTTTATATAGACCCTGTATGCTGCACAGTGCCACATCATTCAACCAATCAAAAAATTTCAATAAATTCCAAAAAAATTTTGATTGATGGAGTGATATCATCTGATCACATCAGATAAGAACTCCATCCTCTCTCTTAAGTTAGCACAAATATTGGATAAGCTCAAGCAAGGTGGCGCCCAAGAGTCCATGTTTATCATGACTCTTTGGTTCTTATCCATTTGGGGCGCCCACTTTAATCCAATTGGACTCATGCCATAATCTGATTATGGAACCCAATTCAATTAGGTTTTGGCATGTAGACACTCCACAAAAATCTTCCAATGAGCTCTCTTCAGTTTAAGACCCATATGTCAACATTTGACAGATGTCCTAAAATGAAATTGACAGGTGACAGGAATTAGCAGGTGCTTGTCTTAAATTCATCTTATGAATTAAGACAAGCCTTTTCTAAGCTGGACAAACTTCATTTAGACTGAAAGAAACCTTTCTAAGGTTCTCTAAATGAGTCAAATCATATTTGGCTCAGTAGAGACAGAAAAGATTACACGAGGAGAAAGTTAGGCTCAATCGAGTGCTAGTACGATTTTCTTGAACCTAATTGGATCTAATCCAAATCAATTGGGTTAGCCCAATTAATGACATCTAGACCCTAATCCTTATTTGTGTGACCTAGTTAGGTTCAATTTCGTATGGTAATGAGACATATCATGATCTCATCATCGACATCATCGAAACTCCTTTCGATGGACCAGAACTCTTCTGATTCAGACAATTAGAATGATTGATCATCAATATCATTCTAATTGCTCTCAAAATCTATCAGTGACACCTAGCAGTATGTGGTGGCAACCCATCAGAACTAAAGATGAACCTCTAGGTGCAGCTACCTATATGATTGAGTTCCTCTATCATGAGTCCTAACTGAATTAGGGTTAAGGTGAACTCGTCGAACCCAACATCAGTCATATGAGTTAATCGATCGGTCTGAGTCCGATGTGAAACCTTAATGGAAAACTCTTTTCCATTATTTCACTCTGTCATGACCATGGGCTTAAGGACTCGATCTTTCAATTATTATAGGACTACTCCTCTCATCTATCGAGGTTGATAGATCCCATCTTGGTGCGACCTAGTTCCTACAATGAATATGCTACAGCCAACATACACCTCAGGGTTCTGAATGACTAGAAGACTGAGTTATGGTGTAGTCAAACTATAACACACTCAAAATGAACTATCGATACACCTCAGGTCAAAGAACTAGACACACAACTGCAGCATCGAGCTAGTCATCGACAAGAAGGTAGACTTCCTTATGATTGCTTGATATAGTCACGCTCAGTACTCTCGTTCTCAATGAATACCTGTACTCTCACTATGGTGTCTCTACATCGTAGACTCAAGATACATCTACCCTAAGGAAGCAATCGTACACCAACTTTCTGGATCAATCACCATCCTCGTGATGATCCTATGGTCATGAGCTGTTTATGAGTTAGTTATGTAAATTCATGCCTTAAATTTTTAACTCTTGAAAATATGAATTGACATTCCTACTAACTCAAAGAATGTATCACAGACACAATGTACACAATGTGATAGAAGAATAATCTATTTATTCATTTATAGTCAAAATTATAAATTTGTCCTTAGATCTGTACAGGAATGTGTCAGCCAATTTGGCATCTAGGGCACACATCTAACAAACTCTTACTTGACCTAATGCCAATTGGCTACATATCTAAGTCCCATCTTCTCAAAATGGGCTTCGATCTTCTGTTGGCCCAATGGCTTAGTCAGCAGGTCTGCCACATTATCTGTGGAGTCGACTCTCTTGACCTTGACATAATCTTTTTCGAGGTAATCACGGATCAGATGGAATCGTCGCTCGATGTGCTTGGATTTTTGGTGAGACCTTGGCTCCTTAGCTTGGGCTATGGCATCATTATTGTCGCAGTAAAGAGGTATGGCATCCGATGATATTACTTCAAGCTCTACAGCAAACTTCTTGTACCAGAATGCCTCCTTCGCAGCTTCCGATGCAGCAATATACTCTGCCTCCATGGTGAAATCAGCAATCACCATCTGCTTGGAACTCTTCCAGCTGACTGCACCATCATTGCAAATGAACAGACTCCCAGATATCGACTTTCGATCATCTATATCAGACATAAAGTCTGAGTCTATATATCCCTGAATCTGGAGTTCTCTGTTTCCAAAGACTAGAAACATATCCTTAGTCCTTCTCAAGTACTTAAGGATACATTTCACAGAAATCCAGTGCTCTTTGTCTGGATTCGACTAATATCTGCTTGTGACACTCACAGTATGGGCTATATCAGGTCTTGTACATAGCATGACATACATGAGGCTTCCTATTGCCGAAGCATAAGGGATCTTGCTCATGCATTCAATCTCCTCAGGTGTGCTAAGGCACATCTTCTTGGAGAGATGAATGCCATGTCTAAAAGATAATAAACCTCTTTTGGAGTTTTCATGCTAAACCTTTTTAGTGCCTCCTCTATGTACATCTTCTGTGAAAGTCCCAGCATCCTATTTGGTCTATCTCTATAGACCTTAATACCCAGTATAAAGGATGCCTCTCCTAGATCTTTCATAGAGAACTCCTTAGATAACCATACTTTGATTGAGGTCAACATGAGAATGTCATTCCCAATTAGGAAGATGTCATCTACGTACAATACGAGGAAGACAACTGCGCTCCCACTGACCTTTTTGAACACACATGGTTCCTCCTCATTCTTGATGAAACCAAATGTTTTGATGACATCATTGAAACGAGTATTCCAACTTTGAGATGCTTGCTTAAGTCCATAAATGGACCTTTGCAGCTTGCAAATCTTGTGATCATCATCACTGGATGTGAAACCAAGCAGCTGTTCTATATAGATATCTTCCTCAAGATGTCCATTTAAGAATGCCGTTTTTACATCCATCTGTCATATTTCATAATCAAAATAGGCTGCAATAGCAAGCAATGTGCAGATAGATTTTTGCATGGCTATGGGTGAAAAGGTATCCTGATAGTCAATGCCTTCGCACTGACTATAACCTTTTGCTACGAGCCTAACCTTGAATGTCTCCACATTCCCATCTGCAGATCTATTTACACCCAATGGGTACAATACCTTCAGGTGAATCTATCAAGGTCCAGACTTGATTTGAGTGCATCGAGTCAATTTCTGATCTCATTACCTCTAACCATTTCTCAGAGTCGATATCTAATATCTTCTCGTTATAGGTCTTGGGGTCATCACCATGAGCCCCATTTTTCGTGAGGAACATTTCTTCTATTTTCTTTTGTATGGTACCTAAGTATCTTTCAGGAGGACGAAAAATCCTAGTCGATCTACGAGGTGGAAGAGGTTGTATTAGGACTGGTTCTGATTGATTAGGTTCCTCAGTTTCTTTAGCTCGTTGCTCTTGGGAGACATTCTCCTTAAGCTTAATTATTCTTCCGATGCCACTATCTTGAATAAACTATTTTTTAAGAAAAATAGCATTTCGACTCACAATCACATTGTGATCTTCCGAAATATAGAAATAGTATCCTAATGACTCTTTAGGATATCCTATGAATCGAGCTTTAAAAGATCTAAACTCTAACTTATCCGCCTGCTGTCTCTTGACATGAGCTAGACAACCCCAAATTCTGAGATGATTCAGACTTGGCTTCTTACCATGCCATATCTCATATGGTGTGGTAGAAATAGTTTTAGAGGGAACCCTATTCAATACATAAATTGCTGTCATGAGATAATGTCTCCAAAAAAACTCAGGGAGGTCTGTGAAGCTCATCATGGAACGGACCATATCTAATAGGGTCCGATTTCTCTATTCTGAAACCTCATTGAGTTGAGGCATTCCAGGTGGAGTCCATTGAGAGACTATACCATTGTCCTTAAGATAGTCTAGGAACTTCCGACTAAGATATTCACCTCCTCGATCTGATCGAAGAACCTTAATGGACTTTTCTGTTTATTTTTCTACCTCATGTCTGAATTCTTTGAACCTTTCAAAGGCTTCAGACTTGTGTTTCATTAGAAACACATATCCGTACCTAGACATATCATCGATAAAGATAATAAAGTAGACATAGTTGCTTCTAGCCGGCACATCAAATGGGCCGCACACATCCGTATGTACTAGGGCAAGTAGGTCTGTGGCCCTTTCTCCATGTCCCACAAAAGGAAGCTTGGTCATTTTGCCTTGAAGGCATGATTCACAAACTGGATATGACTTGAAAGTCAACGGACTCAATAGCCCAAATTTCTCCAATTTGTTAATCCTGTCTTTTGCTATATGACCTAGCCTTAGGTGCCACAGATACCTATCATTTAGACTATCTCTAGGCCTTTTAATTCCTATGACATTCACATTTTGCTCAATATTAAATATAGATACATCAATATGTAGCTGATAGAGACCATTAATAAGAAAATCATCTATAACTTTATTATTTTCATAAAAAATATTACAATGGTCCTTATGAAAGCTAATCACATAGCCTTCTTGTACTAAACATGAAACAAAAATTAAATTCGTGCTTGTTGCAGGCACATAATAACAATCTCTAAGAAATAAATCTAATCCTAACGGTAATCGCAGAGGGTAGGTTTCCACAGCCACGGCAGCAACTCTTGCTCCGTTTTCGACGCGTAGGATCATCTCTCCATCCCTCGCCTCCTACTCTCCTCAAGATCCTGCATAGAAGTACATAAATGAGCACTAGAACCAGAGTCTAGCACCCAACTGGATGTAGAAGAAACCATAAGATTAGATTCTAAAATGAGCATACCTCCAGAAGGACCATCCTTCTTATTCTTTAGGGTGGCCAGGTACTGAGGACAGTTCCGCTTCCTCTTCTTTCCATCCACCTTTTGCTTCTTCGCAGACTTCTTTTTCTTTCCAAAAGACTTTCTCTTGGAAAAAATCCACTCTACAGCAAGAACTGAGCCTTTTGAATCTTTCATGGAAAGCTCAGCCGTAATCAGTATGTTCATTAACTCGGCCAAGGTACACTACATCTTATGCATATGAAAGTTCATGATGAACTGACCATATGCATCGAACAAGGACTGAAGGATCACATCAATCTGAAAATTCTTATCTAAGATGATACCGAGCTTCTCAAGCTCCTCAAGATCCTTGATCATTGTCAAACAATGATCTTGAACTAACTGCCCATCACGCATCTTGGCCTTAAAAAGTCTTTGACAGACTTGATACTTGGCTGCATGACTCTGTTCACCAAATAACTCTTGTAGGTGAGCCAACATTTGGTAGATAGTCAAAATATTCTCATGTTGGCGCTGCAAGTCATCAGACATTGCACCCAACATGTAGTACCTTACTTTGTTATCACCATCCGTCCACTTTTCCAGAGATGCTCTCTGTTCAGCAGTCAGATGTGCTAGCATGGTAGGTGAGTCTTGGTCCAAGACATGAGTCAATTTTTTGAAACCCAGAATAATTCTGTAGTTCCTCAACCAGTCTTTAAAATTGGGTCCAGTTAATTTGTGGGTGTCTAGTATTTTGGTCAAAGGGTTTGAGGCAGACATGTTTCCTGTAGAGAGTCAAAAGTTTCTAGTTAGATTTTATAATCAGACTTAACCAATTTGTTTAAGAGTTTTATTTTTAAATAAATTAGGCTCCCACTATTTTCTCAGATCCCTACACTCCCTTGGTAGAGATGTGAAAATCTCCGTGATCAGTGATTTTTAGTGGGTGGTGCGGTCTCACCGATTGGCTCACCACCTCACCTAATAGTTATTGGTGATGGGTCAACCGATGAGTAGACAACTCTTGTCCAATGATTCTCTAATCATGGTGCACCCAAAACTTGATCTCTAATTCATGAAGCTCACCATGTCCGGGATATTGCTCCAATCCTTAGTTAAGTCAGACCCACCATTTGCACGAACTAGATTCCTGATTGGATCCCTCACCGTATCCGAAATATTGAGCCCAACCCATCCTCTAATTCATAGCATCCAATGCCTAATGGACATGGTTGCATCTTTCCGATGCAACTGAGCCACTGTAACCAGCCAAGAACAATCAACCCCGGGAAAGACCCGCACATCCACAATGATGGAAGACCTAGACTTAATATTTTCTTAGAAAGATTTATTTAGGTCTCATTAAACTTGACTTGATATAGTTATAACAATTATGACTAACCTAGTGGCATGGGTTAGCTCGAATTGTTAGCCACCTCTAATCAGAACTGAGTTGACACATATGGCCAGGTAAGTGAGACTGGTGGGAGGGATATGCCATTAACTCGACAAGAATACATTCGAGTCGAGTAGCTCCTAATTAAAAATCAGTCAGTCGCATCTGCCCAACTTACCTTAGACACCAAATTATCGAACCAGAACTAATTGGGTTAGCTTACAATCCAGGCTCTAACCACTGAGCCAAATTAGGTCTTAACTTGATTGAGTCACATCTAAATGTGATTCGACCTTGACCCAGACTTAATCCTATTAGGCTGGTCAATTATTAACTTTCATGATCTCACCTAACCAACTCTTGATTCAGTTTGATCAATCGCTAGACCTAATTGAGCTATCCAAGCCCGAACCCAATTTTATGAAAATATCTTAGATATGAAATTCTCAATTTTAGACCTAAATTAATTTTATAAGCTTAATTTATTAATTAAGTTTGGGTTGATAAATAAAATATGTAAAATAAATCTTAGGGTTTCAGGATCTAGGATTTTACAGAAAAATAAGTTTTGATTTCTGATTAAGGATGAACGCGCGTCATCCCTACACGTCATATGAATACCCCATTAAATGAGAAGAGAGGATCTTAAAATCCTACTTTGTTCTTATGACCGGACGGCTATGAGGAACACCTTAATCAGAAATATAAATTTAACTACAAAACTAGTTAGATCTAAATTAACATATCACATATATAATTTAAGATCTAACTAATACATGCTTTACATACATCTCATGTATCAAAAATCAATCTAATTAATATGCTTTCAGATCTGATACATCACATATAATATCAAAAAAATAAAATTTAAATTAAACTATTCAAAATAAAAACTATTTTAGACAAGTTACTAGAACAATTCTACAACTAGTCTAGGCATGCAACAGATCAATTTTATGAAATAATTAAAATTTTATTTTTTATTTTTTTAATCTGATTATAATAATTATAATATCAAAAAAATTGAGAATAAATTATATTTAATTTATATTTTAATCTCATTAAAATATGAAACTTAAGACTATTCATGGATTCAACTAATCCTAGTCTAGTCATGCATCTTATGCATGTTAGAGCTTCTTAGATTTAATTTTAAATATTTTGATTTTAGATCCTATCACATCTGATGTGACATCTAAAATCTTTAATATCAGATAAATAAAAATTAAAATTAGATCTAAATTAGATCTAAAATAGAGCCAACAACCTGGCTCTGATACCAGTTGAAGGAGGAGAAATATTTTCTCTACGTAGGATCTTCCAGATTTCACCAAATTTGGGGCGAAATAAATTTAAATTTTTTTTATCCTACATGTATTTTAGATCTAATTCTATAGATCTAATTTTATTATCTGATATTTAAAATCTAAAATTAAATCTAAAACTATGATAAAAGAAGAAATACCTCAAGGGTAATCTGATTACCCTGTAGATGATCTCTGCATAGCCCGAGGTTCTGATGTAGCCACACAAGTGCCTGACCTCTACCGGTATCTACTTAGGTAGGATCTAAAATATATTCTCCTCATGAATCTACGCTCCAAAAATCATATCTAAATCTGATTAGAAAGATCTTCAAAAGTCTTCCTGAAGTTAGAGCAGCAGCCTGTCGAAGAAGTCCTGCAGCCTTCTGTTCCAGGTGTCACCACACCTTGGATCTTTGCCAGATGGACGTCCAACTCTTTGGATGTGAAGAGGGGAGGAAGGAGAGTAGGGAGGATATGGAGAAGCATGGAGGGGGTGGTAGTTATTAGGTTTTGTGCATAAAATAATTTCTTCCATGAAATTCTAGACACAACAGGGTTTATATAGACCCTATATGCTGCACAGTGCCACATCATTCAATCAATCAAAAAATTCTAATAAATTCTAAAAAAAATTTGATTGGTAGAGTGATATCATCTAATCACATCAGATAAGAACCCCACCCTCTCTGTTAAGTTGGCGTCAACATTGGATAAGCTCAAGCAAGGTGGTGCCAAAGAGTCCATGTTTATCAGGACTCTTTGGTTCTTATCCATTTGGGGTGCCCACTTTAATCCAATTGGGCTCACACCATAATCTGATTATGACATCCAATTCAATTAGGTTTTGGCATATAGACACTCCATAAAAATCCTCCAATGAGTTCTCTTCAGTTTAAGACCCATATGTCAATATTTGACAGATGTCCTAAAATAAAATTGGCAGGTGACAGGAATTAGCAGGTGCTTGTCTTAAATTCATCTCATGAATTAAGACAAGCCTTTTTTGAGCTGGACAAGCTTCATTTAGACTGAGAAATTTTTTTTAAGGTTCTCTAGATGGGTCAAATCATCTTTGGCTCAGTAAAGATAGAAAAGATTACACGAGGAGAAAGTTAGGCTCAATCGAGTACTAGCACGATTTTCTTGAACCTAATTGGATCTAATCCAAATTAATTGGGTTAGCCCAATTGATGACATCCAGACCCTAACCCTTATTTGTGTGATCCAGTTAGGTTCAATTCTGTATGGTAATGAGACATGTCGTGATCTCATCATCGACATCATCGAAACTCCTTTCGATGGATCAGAACTCTTCTGATTCAAACAATTAGAATGATCAATCATCAATATCATTCTAATTGCTCTCAAAATCCATTAGTGATACCTAACAGTATGTGGTGGTAACCCATCAGAACTAAAGATGAACCTCTCGGTGCAGCTACCTGTGTGATTGAGTTCCTCTATCATGAGTCCCGACTGAATTAGGGTTAAGGTGAACTCGTCAAACCCAACATCAGTCATTTGAGTTAATCGATCGATCCGAGTCTGATGTGAAACCTTAATGGAAATTTTTTTTTCATTATTTCACTCTGCCATGTCCATGGGCTTAAGGACTCGATCTTTCAATTATTATAGGACTACTTCTCTCTTCTACCGAGGTTGATAGATCCCATCTTGGTGTGACCTAGTTCCTACAATGAATATGCTATAGCCAACAAATACCTCAGGATTTTGAATGGCTAGGAGATCGAGTTATGGTGTAGTCAAACTATAACACACTCAAGGTGAACTGTCGATGTACCTTAGGTCAAAGAACTAGACACACAACTGCAGCATCGAGCTAGTCATCGATGAGAAGGTAGACTTCCTTATGATTGCTTGATATGGTCACGCTCAGTACTCTCGTTCTCAACAAATACCTGTACTCTCGCTCTGGTATCTCCACACCGTAGACTCAAGACATATCTACCCTAAGGAAGCGATCGTATACTAACCTTCTGGATCGATTACCATCCTCATGATGATCCTATGGTCAAGAGCTGTTTATGAGTTAGTTATGTAAATTCATGCCTTAAATTTTTAACTCTTGAAAATATGAATTGACATTCCTACTAACTCAAAGGATGTATCACAGACACAATGTACACAATGTGATAGAAGAATAACCCATTTATTCATTTATAGTCAAAATTATAAATTTGCCCTTAGATCTATACAGGAATGTGTCAGTCGATCTGGAATTTAGGGCACACATCTAACATGATCATCGAGCATTATGTTGGCCTCTATCTTGACTCTTGTCAGATACTATTAATTTGATCACTTTCGATCTCTATTGAACCATCTATATCCTAATCTGATCTTGATCAGATGAAGTTAGATGATTGGATTGACCTAAATCATTGAGTACAACTATCTATCAAACATATCTTTCTTAATTATCTATATTCTTTATAATTAGTGGACTTAATTATGATAGATGTATAGACATCTCGATAAAAAGATGTCCAACAATAGGATATTATGATATAATCTATAATTTAAGATTCTGAAAAAAATTATAGAATTATGTGAATTTATCAAAGTACATATGAGATAAGTGATATTGTATTTTTTTAGATTTATCAGTAAATTATAAAATATTTTTTATATTCAATCATGAGTAACAATCATGATTTAAAAATAATGTCAACTCCAATTGGATCCTGTCTTCCAAAAGCTAATCAACCAATAGATCCCTACTATTCAATGGCACTAATTACACTTATTAGAAAGTATAAATGAAGATTTTATTTCAAGCATTCGGTAATCAATTTCCCTCACACATCTATTATTTTTATTGACAGTATAGCCTCTCCCAAATCGAAAAAAAATTAAGATAAGAGAATGACTCAACTAAATGCTAAGGCCATAAATATTATGTATTACTCTATTGGTACTAATAAATTTAATAAAATATCTACTTATACTTTAGCAAAAAATAATATGGGATAAATTAAAGGTTACCGATGAAGATACAAGTCAAATAAAATAATCTAAAATCAATATGCTTGTATATAAATATGAATTATTTAAAATAGAATAATATAAATCACTAATTAAAATATTTACTAAATTTACTAATATTATTGATAGTATAAAAAGTCTTGACAATTCTTATACTAACAGCAAACTAATATGAAAAATTTTTAAATCTTTATCAAGAAGTTAGGAAGCCAAGGTGACAACCATCCGAAAAAGCAAAAGATTTGAATAAGTTGGCCTTGGAGTTGCTTATTGACTCACTTATGACTCATGAGTTGAGTATGCACCAAAGCATAGAGAAAAAATGAAAGAAGAAGAAAATCATAGCCCTTAAATCATTGGGCCAAGAGGATGATAGAAGTGATGAGTCCGATGAATCCGAAAATGAAGATGAAATGGCTATGATAATAAGAAAATTTTGAAGCTTTTATTTAAGAAGAATGACATGATCAAATGGAAGGCAAGCAAGGACAAAGATAGGGAGTAGTTATCCCTATGTTATAAATGCAAAAGATCAGATCATGTCAAAACCAATTCCCCTCTATTCAAGAAAGTCCCCAAGAAGTATGATAAAAAGGCCATAGTTGCAACTTAGAGTAATAGTGAATCAAGCTCTGATGAAGAGGTAGAAAAGGAAGAAGTGGCCAACCTATGCCTCTTAGCACATGAGGATGAGTTATGCTTGGCATCTCGTGCTATAAAAAGAAGATGGTATTTGAATAGTGGATGCTCAAGGTCATGATAGGGTTTGAATCATAATTCATCACCATAGAGGCTAGACATAGAGGGGTTGTAATATTGGAGATAATGAAAAAGAAAAAAATATTAATCTCAGTGACATTTAAATTATCAATTTTATTTATATTGAAAATATTTTGCTTGCTAATGGCTTGAAGTATAATTTACTTAACATTAGTTAATTATGTGACAAAAGATTTGAAGTTTCATTTAAATTATCTCATTGCATTGTAACTAGCTCCATTAATAATAGTATCAAATTCATAAGGAATAGACATGGAAACATATATTTGATAGATCTTGATAATTTATCCAAGGGTGACATGCAATATCTAGTTCCTATGAATGCCAAAGTCAAGAAAACTAGTTGAATTTAGCATTGTACATTATGTCATACAAACATGGATTTAATTACAAAGTTAGTTAGAAAAAAATTAGCTAATAGTCTACCAAAAATCAAGTTTTAAAACAATAAAATTTATAATGGATGTCAATTAGAAAAGCAAACTAGATATTTTTTTAAACCTAAGAATATTGTTTCAACTACTAGAACATTGAAATTACAATGTATGGATTTGTTTGGACCAACTAGACCTACTAGGCTAGATGGCCAAAAAAATAATTTTATGATTATTGATAATTTTTCTCGATTTACTTGGATTTTTTTTCTTGTACATAAGAATGAAGCTTTTGAAGCATTTCTAGAATTGTTTAAAAAAATCTCAAATGAAAAAGGTTTGAATGCCATGAAAATGAAAAATGATCATGATACCAAATTTGAAAATCAAATTTTTTCAAATTTTATTTTGAAAATAGAATAATCATAATTTTTCAGTCCCAAAGACACCTCAACAAGATAGTAGAAAGAAAGAATAAGAGTTTAGAAAAAATAAAATTTATCATGCTTTATGGCAACAATCTACCAAAATATTTTTGAGCGAAAGCTATTAATGTAGCATGTTATGTACTAAATCATGTATTAGTTGGATCTATTTTAGATAAAACCCTATATGAGCTTTGTAAAAGAAGTAAATCTAATATTGAATATTTTAAAGATTTTAGTTGCCATTGTTTTATTCTAAATAATGATAAAAATAAGTTAGGTCAATTTGATAAAGAACCCCATGAAGGTATTTTTCTAGGATATACTTATTTTTAGAGCCTATAGAGTTTTCAACAAATAAATTCTAATAGTAAAAAAATCAATTCATGTCATATTTGATGAATCCAATAATCTTAGATCAATAAAGATTTAGTTGATGATGGAGGTTTCTTAGACAAGAAGATGAAGAAAATGACATTAAGAAACAACCCTTCTCAAGAATAAGAAAAAAATGAACAAGAGCATGAAGATGAGGATTAAGAACTTCAAGAACCATCAAATATCCTAAAAATTGATTATTGATGATCTATCTCAAGACATTAGAACTAGAGCATTTATTAAAAAAGTATTAAATCATTTTACATGTGTACCTCAAATTGAACCAAAAAATATGATTGAAATTGAAAAAGATCATAATTGGATTAATACAATGCAATAAGAATTAAATTTATTTGAAAGAAATAAAGTTTGGAACTTAGTTAAAGGACCTTAAGGCCATCCTATTATTGGCACAAATGAGTATCTAGAAAAAAAAATTAAATAAATAACAAAATATAATTAGAAATAAAACTAGATTAGTTGTATATGATTATAATCAAGAAGAAAAATTAATTTTGATAAAATATTTGCATCTATATCTAGACTTGAAGCTATTAATTAGATTATTGTTAGCTTTTGCATATTTTGTAAGTATTAAAATTTTTCAAATGAATATTAAAAGTATATTTTTGAATGGTTGCATCATGAAAAAAGTTTATATTGAACAACCACCTAATTTTGAAGATCATAAATTTTTAAATTATTTATTTTTCAAATTAAATAAAGCTTTGTATGGTTAAAACAAGCACCTCATACTTTCTATGAAAGATTAAATAATTTTTTACTTAAAAGTGATTTTAAAAGAGAAAATATTAATACGACCTTATTTATTAAAAAAAATTGAATGATCTTCTAGTTGTATAAATTTATATTATAGTGTTAATAATGAAGATCTGTGTCAAGAGTTTGCCAAGCTAATGCAAGAAAAGTTCAAGATGAGCATGATGAGAGAACTAATATTCTTTCTTGGACTCTAAAATAAAACAAACGAGAGAGGAGATTTTCATGAACCAAAGCAAATATACAAAAAAAATTTTGAAGAAGTTTGGGATAAAAAATGTCGAAAGAATTGACACCCCTATAAGCCCAACATGCAAATTTTCTTAAGATGAAAATGATAAATGTGTTGATTCTAAACTTTATAGAAATATGAGAGATCTTTACTTAAGTGTTAGTAGACCTGATATCATGTTTAATATATGTATGTATGCTAGATTCCAATCTAATCCAAAAAAATTATGATATTCTAAATAATTCTCTATCACTTTAATAGGTTATTCAGATATTGATTTTACTAGATGCAATTAGATCGAAAGAGTACAAGTGGAACTTATCAATTTTTATATATAAATTTGATCTCATGGTTTAGTAAGAAATAAAATTTGGTGGCATTATCAATGGTGAAAGCCAAATACATTACAATGAAAGTCATGTTACTCAATCTTATGATCAAACAATAACTAGAAGATTATGTTATTAAATATAATAAAATATCTATAAGATGTCATAACATTGGTACTATAAATCTCTTTAAGAATCTAATTAATATTCTAGAACTAAGCATATTAAAATTAGACACCATTTCATAAGAGATCATGTATAAAATAATAATGTAATACATTATTTTATATTAACTGATAAATAACTTATTGATATTTTTACTAAACTATTACGTAAAGATAGGTTTAGCATGATTAGAAGAGAATTAGGACTTTGTGATCTATTTAGATGAGTTCAATTACTAAAAAGCTCCTATTTAGATTCACTAAAATTTTTTTCAGCTTGATTTGATTGCAATTTGATTTCAATTTGATTGATTTTTTTTGGAATCAAATATGTTCTAAGTCGGTTCTAGCTTAAGAAGTCGACTCGCATTTTTGTTTTCCAAAGGCAACAACCCAAGATGGGGGGAGGGGGAATTAGATTTCTAAAAGATTTGATAAATAATAGAACAAAACACAGGAGCAAGTACAAGTAATACAAACACTATAAATTTATAGTGATTCAATGCCAAACCTGATACATACATCCATTCCATAAGTCTCTCTAGTTGGAAAATCTACTATAATCCACTTGATTATAACATAATTATTTTGTTAGGCTCACAATCAAACTCAGTTGATTTTTTCGGACTCACCAATCAAAATCTTGTATTGATTATTTTCATGAGTTCACAACCAACCAAGTTTGTTTTTTCAGACTCACCAATCAACATTTTACACTATCTAATTTTAGGCTTGGATAAGCCTCAACCTCAAGAAGGTTCTTTCCATCAAAGAAACTTCTAAAGAAAATAATAAAACAATTGAGTATAGAAGAAATAAGTTAAAGCTCAAGAAAATGGAACTCATTAAAGCTGCGAGAAGTCATTGATTGATGCTCTTTATAAACTTAACTTCATTCTTAAATGGTTGAGGGCGGGTTGAATGGATGCTTGAAGAATATTTTTTATTTGGTCATCTACAAAATCAATTTCTTACTCCTCTTTATCTCTCTTTCTTAAGGATATTTAATGTACCCAATAAGAATTGAAATTTTTCTCTTTTCCTATCTTTTCTTTTTGCTTTCCAATTGAATTCCAAGTCTTAAATAGCCTTAAAATTGGCTTAAGCAAATGTACTAGCTGTTGTGGAAGCAAAAATAGCCGTTATATACCTACAATTTTAGCCTATTAGAAACAACCAGAAAAACTAGCCATATGTTGCTAGAATGTCTAAGTCAGCTCACCCAAACTCTTAGTCAACTAACTCTAGGTCTGCTTAAATAGCTTGAGTCCAACTAAAAGAAAATTTTAGCTTCTATTTTTTTTATTTGCCCAAGACTAGTCGGTTCAAAGGTATGCCAAATTCTTTCAAGCATGTCCAAGATGACTTATGAAATTTAGGATCAATTCATGACATCTAACTTCATTTTCTTCAAAATTTGACATTCCACACTTATATTTCTCAATCTCAATGCTTCAAAATACTTCAAAATCCTCTCTAATATTGAGATTATTTCTTCTAGGCTTCTACACGCTACTCTAAACTTTTAAGCTCATTATTCCATGGACTAATGACTTTCAACTTGACTTTCTACATGGTATGCCATTCTAAATATATATAATTTCTCTTGAAAACTCTTTTGACTTGGCTCCTTTGAGAGGATTTCATTCTTGACTTGATATATCTTTATGAGCATGTAAAAAACCCTACGATGATTCTTGAATATATAATTGTCACTACAAGAATATTAAATATTACTGACGATATTAGTGATAGAAATAAATTTCATTGCTAATAACACCTTTTAGCCACCATAAAACTGACCAAAAATCTTGCCGTCGCTAATAAATTAGCGACGACAAAATACTTATTAGCGACGGCAAACACCGTCGCTAAAATTATTTAATTTTTTCAATTTTTTTATAATATTTAAATATAAAATAATTATTAGTGATGATGAATTGGAGTTATTAGTGATGAAAAAATTACCGTCACTAATAATTTTTTTTAAAAAATTAAATAATAATTAAAAAAATATATTTTTTTGAAAATATTATTAGCATCCAAATTAGTGATGGTGATATTTTTTTATCACTAATAATCTAAAAAATAATTTAGATTCAATTCAAATTTAATTCAAATCTGATTCAAATATATCAAACCTAATTTAATTAGGCTTTGAATCTAAGTCCTACTTGGATTATAAAATTTGATTAGCCTCAAAATATATTTAGATTAATTAAATTAAATCTAATTTAAATCAATTAAAAAATATTTTTTAATTTAGATTTAATTTGAATCTAATTCGAATCCGATTCAAATCTAATTTAAAATTCTGTCAATCTTAATTCAATTAGACTTTGAATCGAAGTCCTACTTAAATTATAAAATATAATTATTTTTAAATTAAGTTAAGTTTAATTAAATTTAATCTAATTTAAATCAATTAGAAGAAAATAATTTTTAATTTAGATTTAATTCAAATCAAATTCAAATTTGATTCAAATCCAATTCAGAATTCTATCAAACCTAATTCAATTAGACTTTGAATCTAAGTCTTAATTTGATTATAAAATCTAATTTCTCTCAAATTAAATCAAGATTAATTAAATTTAATCTAATTTAAATCAATTAGGAGCAAATAATTTTTAATTTAGGTTCAATTTGAATCCAATTTGAATCCGATTCAAATCTAATTTGAAATCCTGTCAAATCTAATTTAATTAGACTTTGAATTTAAGTTCTATTTGAATTATAAAATCTAATTAGCCTTAAATTAAGTCAAATATACTTAAATCAAATCTAATTTAAATCAATTCAAATTTGATTCAAATCTAATTTGAAATCCTTTCAAACCTAATTCAATTAGACTTTAAATCCAAGCCCTACTTGGATTATAAAATCAAATTAGCTTTAAATTAAATCAAATCTAATTAAATTAAATTTGATTTAAGTCAATTAGGATTTGATCCATAATTTAATTCAAATCTAATTTGAATCTGATTCAAATTCGATTTAAAATCTTGTCAAACCTAATTCAATTAGGCTTTGAATCTCAATCCTACTTGGATTATAAAATCTAATTGGCCTCAAATTAAGTTAGCTGAATTAAATTAAATCTAATTTAAATCAATTAAGACTTAATCCATGATTTAATCTAAATCTAATTCTAATTCGATTCGAATCTAATTCAAAATCTTGTTAAATCTAATTCAATTAGGCTTTGAATCTAAATCCTACATGGATTATAAAATCCAATTAGTCTCAAATTAAGTCAAGCCTAATTAAGTTAAATCTAATTTAAATCAATTAGAATTTGATTCATGATTCAATTCGAATCCAATTCGAATCCGATTCGATTCTAATTTGAAATCCTGTCAAGTCTAATTCAATTAGATTTTGAATCCAAGTCCTACTTGAAATATTAAAACATAATTAGTTTTAAATTAAGTCAAATCTAATTAAATTTAATTTAATTTAAATCAATTAAAATTTGATCTATAAATTAATTAAGCTCAAAAATTTACTAAAATCCAATAATAATTTTTAACCATCCAAAAAATGACCAAAGAGAAAAAAAATTAATATTAAAAATTAATATTAAAATTTAATATTAAAATAAATTTAATAGTATTAGAGACAGCATTAATGATGGAATAATATGTCATCACTAATTATTTTAAAAAAATATTATTTTAAAAATTAAAAAAAATTAATATTTAATTTTAATATTTAAAAAAAAATTAATAGTATTAATGACGGTGAATGGGCATTAGTGATGAAAAATATCATCGCTGATAACCTGACACACAAAATAGAGGGTATTACCAATCATGTTATCGATGGCCACCTTATCGTCGGTAATAGTCCGGCTAAACTATACCCCCAGCCCATCGGAGGAAAAAAAAATTCCACGCTCGTTCTCCTTCTTCCTGTGAATCTCCTCTCGTTCTCCTCCTTTTTGACTTTTCCCCACCTCACCGATGCCTTCTCCTAATTGACGGCTACCCCCTCCTCAGTGCATCCTTCCCTACATTCCCTGCTCCCCATGCATCCTCCTTCCCGATACCCCGACCCCTCCGGTGCCTCCTACGCTGTGACCCTAAGCTCGCTGCCCCCGCCTTGCCCGCAGCCATCCCAACCCTATCGAAGCCTTTTACGCCACGGCCACGAGCCAGTCGCCCCGACCCCAGTAGCACCTCCTACACCTCGGCCTCGCCTCACTTGTAGCTGCCCCGACCCTGCTGGTTGAACCCTCAAACCCCTGCCCCACCGGCCTCCCCATGGCCCCGTCCCCACCAGCCTGACCCCACAGCCCCTGCCCCATCACTCTGACCTTATGGCCCCATCCTCGCAGCCCCGTCCCCATGCCAGCACGCCTGCTATTCACTACAATAAAATAGATTATTTGTGATGCAAAAAAGCATCGCAAATAATAAAATTCTATCGCTAATACTTATTTGCGACAAAATTTTTGTCACTAATATTTTATCATAGAAAATGAGATTGCAGATAATTTTTTGCAATAGAAATCTAATTTTCATCATTAATAATTGACTTTTTGTAATAAAAAAATTTCTTTGTTAATAATTTGATAAACAAATTAAATATTTTCTAAAAATTAGTAAAATAAACTATTTATGATAAAAAATTTACATCACAAATAATTCCATCACCAAAAAAATTATTTATGATGATAAAATTCAGTAGCAAATAATTTTTTTAAAAAAATTTAAATTTAAAAAATAAATTATTTGTGACAAAAATATCCATCATAAATAATTTTGTCATAAAAAATAATTATTTAAGATGAAAAAATTTGATCATAAATAATTTTAAAAAAATATTTTTAAATTTTAAAAAATAAATTATTTATGACAAAAATAATCCATCATAAATAATTCCATCACTAATTATAATATAATATTTTTTAAAAAAATATAAATATATTTTTTAATTTATATTTTTAATATTTTATTTTTAAAATCTATAAAATTAAAATAAAAAATATAAATAATAAATTCATAAATAATTAAATTTGATAATTTTATTATATTAAAATATATTTATAAAAAAATAAATTTAATAATTATAAGAGGTCCAAAATAAAAATAAAAAGATACAGAAAGAAGTCGTTGTCCATCAAGCATCGACATCTAGAGAAGAGGAATGGGTGAAAGATGATGGACCAACCTACTGGTGCCTTACCATCTCTATCACCTACTCCATCTGTGCCATCCACTCCATTATCTACCTCATCAGCTGTCGATCCTTAACAGCCTGCCTGTGTAGCTCCTCCAACCAGACATTGTAGGCAGCATGGATGTTAGCCTTAGACAAGTGAGAGGATGGGGGAGCTCTGATCCTATGCCCTAACCTCCTAACATAACAGGATCTCGTACTAAATATCTGATCACAAATCTCATCATCTATGGATGCGGTCGAGCCCTCAAGGATAGGCTGAGAATCTAATCTCGATTATACAATCTTGAAAATTAAAGTTATAGCTATTCTAAGTTTGCATTGAAAATTAAAATGCCAAAAAAAAATGGTTGGAAAAACTTACATAAATCTCCTAGCTTCCCGCCGTCCACTCCCTTGACAGTTGCTAGTGGGTCTGCTGGTAGATCTCGATCTTACTAGGAAGCTCGCCACCTTCTGTGTCTCTATACAATTTGAAAATAATTAATAAATTTTTTTTAAATAGTTAAAGAGTTAAAATATGTTAAATAGAAATTACTTACTATCTGCTCGATATGGTGAGCGAACGACCTCGATCCCCATAGTGTGTGACATCTGTCTCACCCAATTCGTGGCATTTCAGATACATTGGTCCTATACAATTAACAGTCAAATTAGTAAGTAACTAAATTTAAGAATAAATGATTAAATTATTAAACTCTAAAAAATATGGATGCTTAACCTCATATGCTGGGTCCTCGTACCTGTGGCATATGACAGCCCAGTCCTTGATACTGATACTGTCATATGGCCACTGCCGCACTGCCTCCACCCCTTAGTCCTGCACTACAGCATATTGGCGGTGATGAATGCGATGCTGGTAATCCTTAAAATACGAGCATAAATGATCAACTACAGCTCATCGCACGTAATCGTGCTCAAAATCAACAATATCAAATGTAGCCTACCAATAACAAATATTATAAGAATACAATACTAATTAAATATTTCACTAAATATTATTTTACTTGTAAGTGGCTATAGAAGACCTCTTTTTAAGCTCGTGTGACCTGACGCTAATTGAAGAGCATCACAAGGGCATAGCTACGGCATATGATGCCTAGCTCAGTCCGTCATGGCTCGCACCATCCCCTAATGGGTGTGGTGTAGTCGGACGAAATCTTGATATGGAGATGCTATCCCTCGTACTCAGCATCTCCAATGCTCTAGGGTGACATTCTTCGACGGACCTCCCCCTCGCCTCATCACCTACAGAGAATAGCTTGAAACAATAATGAATAAATCATTAGTATGATAGCTATCTATAAGCCTAACAGATATAATTAAAATCAAATTTTATTATATAAAAAATATTAAAATATTACTATGACCCACTTCTGCAGCACTATCAGTCGGACCTGCCTCTACAGTACCCTTTGGTGGCTCTAATGGTGAGGCAGTGGAAATGGGGGAAGGCTCAGCCTCAGGGGTAGGCTAGAAACTCGAACGTGCTTGTCTCTCTCCTGACGCTATACCTGCAATGCTTAAACCATGCATATAACTAACTTGACATATAAATGAATATAAAAATAAATAATAATAGCAAAAAGTACATAAATGCTAATGAATAGAATTATATTACATATCATTATTGCAAGAGAAGATTCAATAAAGAATATAGATTTACTCATCAATATCTATATCCTTCTCGATTTATAGGTCATCTTTCGAATTACAATAATCGACTAATGTATCGTCTTCTATCTAATCATCATTTATGAATAGATCGTCACCCTCAAAATCATCAAGATTAAATACAAAATCATCTCTAACTTTGTTGGACGACAAATCAGCCCTATTCAAAGGAGTTGTCACAAGTTCTTCATCAACAAAGAAGTCAGTCAATATCTGTTCTTCCTCTTGAAAAGCTTCCTCTTCATGTAGATCTAAATTTTTGTCCATCTCTAGTCAGGTTGGTATATTATTTACACCTTTAGATATTATTTTTTATACGACATGCTAATCACCTCGATACTTCGGATCTTTCAAATATATTATTTATTTCGCTTGAGTTACTAATATATACGAATTATTTTGGTACCATGTTCGTGTTAAATTTATACTGATAAAGTATGGATCGATATGAATATCGATCTTTTTATTACTAATATCTCACCATTCACATTGAAACAAGAATATCGAATTATTGTACCCATACTTCAGTTTTATGATATCTACCAAAATACCAAGATATTCAATCTCCTTTTCTCCTTCATATCCATCTCAACAATCCCACTATTCTAGATCCATCTTTGCATCTCAAGCTCTCTTATATGAAATCTCATTTTTCCAATGATACAGGATGCATAGTGGTTAACTCTTCGATCGAGGCCACATACTAAATCATATAACTCATCGGTTACATCTTCTTCTTTATTGAAATACTTAGATTTTATCTATAACATAATATAAAAAATTATGTTGATTTAAATAATTAATTTTATAATTATAAAAATATAACATAATATTTATGGGACTTATAAGATCTTCAAACAATTTTATAAATTTTTTTTATGTCGATCATCAACATCTGTATTATTCTTCCTGAAAAGTATCCTCTTGTGCTCACTACAACAAGTCATAATTTTTAATTTTATATCAATATAAAAAAATTAGTTAGAACATTAAAAAGTATGCTAAGATGGTACTTACTCAATAAAATCTTTAATTTCTTCATAATTATTTATAATATAGAAGTGTGCCTTGGATAACTCATTCATGTCTATAAACTCATATCTCCTTCCATCCATGGATCAAATCGTTTGTTTGAATATGGATAGCATCAGCTTATCATCATCCCATTCATGGTCTACATTATGATCTACACAATTGAATCTTGTTTTGATATCATCAAAATACATCCAGCAGAATGTGACACACTCCGTAGCTATGTATGCTTTCGCTATAAACCTTTCAAACTGTGCCTTATTATGTACATACTTTTTTAAGATACCCAAAAATCTAAAAATAAAAATAAATTTTAATTTAACTAATATATTTATATCTTATAACTGATATGATAAAAAGATTATGATTTCTTTACCTTTCAATAGGATATATCCATCGATAATGTACCAATTCGGTTAAAAGAGCTCCTTTGTAAGATGAACAGCTAGATGCTCCATATATCAAAAAATGATGAAAAAATCATTTCTAACTTACAACAAATGAGCATAATATCCTTCTCAAAATTTTCAAATAAGTTAATCTTCAATTTGTGGCAACACAGTTCTTAAACTTACAAAGAATGAGCACAATATCCTTCTCAAACTCCACTAACTCCTTTCTAATAGGTGTAGCCCTATCCCTTTAAAAAATGCATCACTTTTATTGTTGCCATAGTTTTGTTCTTTCTTCCATATCTGAGAAAAATCCGACAGCATCTCCCTACAGTTCTCCAAGTACATAATATAGATGGATCATTTTTTAAGCATATCTATGTTAAGATTTGATGCCTCAAGATTCAGCCCACATCGAGCCTACAGCGAGGTTTGTAGTGAAAAATGGAGTCCAACGAGACCAAGATCACCCAAAACGAAGCTCGGATGGAGGAGATACGAGCTTTTGAAGTCGGCATGAGATTCGAGGCAGCTGAGGACCACCGGCGATCGGCGGCGGGCGGCAGCGGTGCGGCCGCAGGCGGCGGCGTGCGGGACTTACGACCTAGGCCCACACGGGACATGCAACCCATGCGGGTGGGTGGCCCAGGCGGGCGCACGGCCGAGGCGCACGTAGGCCCGTGCGTGGGAGCGGGCCAGCCCAGGCCCAGCGGCCTGCTGGCCCTTTGCCCCGGTCCACAGCTGGGCCTGTGGACCGCACGGGCGTTTCCCATGCATTTTGCACGGTCCACGATACTATTCCATGGACCAGTCATGATCGGAGGGTGTGGGTTGATCTATTTTTTGATTCGACGGTTCAGAACCTGATTTGGGTTGATTAAGGACTCTTAAACCTAATCTAATTGGGTTTTAACCCTTTAAAAGGGCCTGTGCATGAAACAGAGAGGAGGTGGTTCGGTTTTTCTACTGAGGCCGTGCGAAACCCGAGAAGAGGAAGAAGAGAGAGGCAGAAGCGCTGAGAGACAAGGAGCAGGAGGCTCCTAGACAGCGGTCGCCAGGCACTTCAGGGGTTCAGGGGGTCTTCCAAGAGAGAGAGAGCTTTTGTGAGGGAAACTTTTAGTGAGAGAGAATTGGGTGTACAAGGGTTGAGGGTGAGGTCTCCTCTTGTAAAATTTCTTTTTCATAGTGAAGTTTGCATACCCCGTAGAGGCGAGCTCTTTTGTGGCTGATCCACATATTTTTATTATTTTTTCTTTTATTTTGTTTCTTTTTTCTTCCTGCTGCATCGCGCGGTACTGAAAGGATCTTGGGAGGTGGTGTCCTAGCCAGACATCCACCCAACAAGTGGTATCAGAGCAAGGCGGTACAAGGATGCAGATTGCAGCGATGGTGGGCAAGACTGAAGATGGAGAAGACATGAACAATCAAGATGGAGATCAACAAGTTCGATGGTAAGAGCAATTTCTCCTTGTGGTAGGCAAGGGTGAAGGATGTGCTCATCCAACAGGGGTTGATCGATGCTCTCTTGTGCGATGAGAAGCCGACCACCATGGAGGTGTGGGATTGGAAATGGCTACAGATGCAGGCGGTGAGTACCATCCGCATGTACCTGACGGATGAGGTGGTGATCCATGTACTGAGCGAGACCTCCCCAACGGTGCTGTGGTCGAAGCTCGAGGAGTTGCACATGGCAAAGTCTCTCACCAACACTCTTTTCCTCTGGAGGCAGTTTTATCAACTGCGGATGACTGAGGGACAGAGTGTGCAGAAGCATCTAAGCCACTTCCAGAAGATCCTTATCGACCTCCTCAGCGCTGGCAAGAATGTTGAGAAGAAGACCAGGGTGCTGGTTTTGCTGGCGTTGCTTTCCCCTTCGTACGATTTCTTGGTAACTGCTCTTCTAGTGGGGAAGAGCACTATCAAGATGGACGAGGTCACCACGGCGATACTCCAGAACGAGGTTCTCAGGAGGGAGATACCAGCTTCGAGCTCAGGTGGCGGTAGCTCGCTTTGGTGGCTTTTGGAAGAGCAGGAGGCGGTAGACGGAGCGACAGGAGATCGCAACGAGGGCGGCCCAAGTCCAGGAGGGACTTGAGCAAAACCAGGTGTTACCGGTGTGAAGAGTTGGGGTATCTAGCCAGAGATTGCCCTCAACTTAAAAATCGGATGGTGGCTGCTATAGCGACGATCGACATCGATTTAGATGGAGATGTTCTGGAGATATCTGACGAGGTATCTACTTCTTCCCAGCAGTGGATATTAGATTCTGCATGCCCCTATCATGTATGTTGCAGAGAGGAGCAGCTTGACTCCCTGGAGAACAGTGAGGGCACTGTATATCTGCCAGATGGATCGAGCTGTGCGATTAGAGATATTGGGATGGTCAGCTGGAGGACACATGACGGTGCAGTGAGGAGATTGGGGGAGGTCCGATATATATCCGATTTCAGGCAAAATCTTATCTCACTTAGCAGACTGGATTCGAGAGGCTATAGGATGGTAGCCGATGGAGGAATCCTGAGGGTGTTACGTGGCGATAGGATTGTGCTGGAGGAGAAGAAGGGGAGCAGAGGACATTATTACCTGGCAGGGAGCCCAGTGCGAGGTGGAGCTTCGGGAGCCAGGTGGAGCCCAGAGCGAGGTGGAGCTCCAGGAGGCGGATCGGGAACGAGACAGGAGACTCGAGAGGATGAGAGGCGACGTCGCAAGGTGAGATTCCTATTGCCGCAGGATGATGCCCCGAGTAGGTCTCAGGTCAGGAGGAGCACAGCATACGATGGAGATGGGATCGAGCAGCCTGGCTCGACTCCCATGTTTGTCCATCCATGATCAGCAGGCAATTGCCCCAAGACATGGGGGCGAGGAGATCCAGAAGCTCTCGGAGTTTGGAGGAGGCCGAATATCGAGTCAAGGTGAAGATTGTTAGGATTTGATGCCTTGAGATTCAGCCCATATTGAGCCCATAACGAGGTTCACGGCGAAGAATGGAGTCCAACGAGACCAAGATCACCCGAAATGGAGCTCGGATGGATGAGATACGAGCTTTTGAAGTCGGCATGAGATTCGAGATGGCGGAGGACCGCCGGTGGGCGGCAGCGGTGCGGCCGCAGGCGGCGGCACGGGGGACACACGACCCAGGCCCGCGCGGGATGCGCGACCCACATGGGATGCGCGACCCATGCGGGCAGGTGGCCCAGGCGGGCGCACGACCCAGCCGGGCACGCGGCCCAGGCACGCGTAGGCCTGCGCGCGGGAGCGGGCAGGCCTAGGCCCAGCGGCCTGCTGGCCCTTTGCCCCGATCCATCGTGGATCGGGCGGTCCACGACTGGGCCTGTGGACTGCACGGGTGTTTCCCACGTGTTTCGTGCGGTCCACGGCACTATTTCATGGACCGATCGCGATCGGAGGGCGTGGGTTGATCTATTTTTTGATCTGACGGTTCAAAACCTGATTTGGGTTGATTAAGGACTCTTAAACCTAATCTAATTTAGTTTTAACCCTTTAAAAGGGCCTGTGCATGAAACAGAGAGGAGGTGGTTCAATTTTTCTGCTGAGGCCGTGTGGAACCCGAGAAGAGGAAGAAGAGAGAGGTGGAAGTGCTGAGAGACAAGGAGTAGGAGGCTCCTGGATAGCGGTCGCCAGGCACTTCAGGGGTTCAGGGGGTCTTCCAAGAGAGAGAGAGCTTTTGTGAGGAAAACTTTTAGTAAGAGAGAATTGGGTGTACAAGGGTTGAGGTTGAGGTCTCCTCTTGTAAATTTTTTTTTTCATAGTGAAGTTTGCATGCCTCGTGGAGGCGAGCCCTTTTGTGGCTGATCCACGTATTTTGATTATTTTTTTTTTTTTATTTCTTTTTTCTTCCTGCTGCATCGCGCGGTACTGAAAGGATCTTGGGAGGTGGTGTCCTGGCCAGACATCCACCCAACAATCTAATATATACCCAGAGAACAAATAAGATAATTGCGATGGAATTCCTCATAATAGAATAAAGAGCACCATGATGACAAAAAAAATTGATGCATTTTTAAACTATCCAAATGAGGTATTTAAAAGTCGTTCACAGTCCGTTTTGGCAATCCTGTGACCGACTCTTTTATTGAAATTTGAGGTTTGAGGCATGCATGTGCATTTCAAAACTTTATTATCTAAACACCACAGTGGAATATAAGATTAAAATATTTTTAATCTAAATTATGTATGTATAAAAATATAAAACCATAAGGATCTAGTTCATGTGCTGAAATTGACATATGCTGAAATTCAGATTGTGATCAATTCACATACCTGTTTCGCAATTTTTTTCTTCAAATCTAGATCTGAAAGAGAAGATATTTTCTTCTAGCCATACAAGTATATGATCTCTATAGGTATCCACTCGAGATCAGTTTGGAACAGTCCTTTAAAAATTAAATTTTTTTCTCCAAGAAAAAGCCTGCTGAATCTGAATGAAGCTTGGATCACGATCAATACTTGATCTCATTCCTTGATCTTCTTTTTCTCTTCTTCTCTAGCCTTTCTCCTTACTTTTTGCTACTACAAAACATGAGCAATCAGCACTAGATGGGATAACTAGCAGCCTTGGGCGTGATGGACTTGGGACATCCCAAGTGTGGGGCGTGTGGGATGCCCAAGGGAGAAGGAGAAGGGAGAGGAAGAGAGGGAATGAGGGGAGCTTTTGGGCATAGAGGGTTGCTGCTATAGATGCTCTAGAGACCTTAGGGGAGGTTCCTTTAAATAGGCATAAATATTGAATCCTATTTAATCTCATAATACAAGTCCTACTTGCATTGGGTTTCTTAATAACTTAAGTTATCCAACTTACTTCAGGAGACCCTATTAGTGTCAACAATTAGAGCCCTTATATCTATTATTTCACACCCAAAAATAACCCAAGGGATGTCCCATATCAGATTAAAAAGCTCTCTAATCATAGGACACATCCAACTTGATTAAATCAAGGTGGTACCCCATAATAACTATTAAAAAAAATTAATTAGGGACTTGCACCCTAATTCAATCGATTCAAAACTTTAGACACCCAACAATTGGAGTCTCATAAATTTAATTCATGTAAGTTATTAGCAGATAATTAAGTTTGAATTATCTTATCAAATAAAAAATTTCAATGAAAAGAGGAATTAGGTCTAACCATGTGCTAGCAAGATTATCATGAATCCAATCAGATTTCTCTAAATCCAATTGATACTTCATAAGCTCAACTACTAATTTCAAGCCTAATACATTTGTTGTGTGATTCCATAGATTTAATTCTATCTGAGAGTAAGATATACAATGATCTCTATCAAAGTATCATTGAAACTTTTTTCAATGGGTCGGAACAATTTCAGTCTAACTCATCCAGGATTGTCGATCAAGAACAACCCTAGTGAGCTCTCATAATATATCAGTGATACCTAGTAGTATGTAGTGGCAACTCAGTAGAACTGAAATGAACCTCTAGGTGTAGTTAATGTGTGATTTAGTCCCTCTATCATGAGTTTCGACTAGATGGCGGGTCATGGATAAATCATCAAACTTCAACATCAGTCATATGATAGATTTGATCAGCTCAAGTCCAAAGGTGATTTCTATGAAATTTTTTTTCTATCAATCACACTATTGTGGCCACAGATTTTTGGACTTAGTCTTTCAAATTTCATAGAACTACTCCTTTCTATCAAGATCGATAGATCCCATCTTGATGCACACCCTACTCCTATAGTGGACTAACTATCACCAGTATCCACTATAAGGACTCATTGAGATTCATGTTTATATATCAATCAAACTTTAGCATCCTCACTGTGAGCAACAGTGCCATCTCAGATCAAAAGATTAGTCACACAACTACAGCATCGAGATGAACACTGACGATCGAGTAAATATCCAAGTGATCTCTCGTATGATCATGCTCAGCACTAGTTATTCTCTAACAACTATCCGCACTTATCGTCTAGTGTCTCTATACTATAGACTAGAGACCCATCTATTTCAAAAAAAATGATCTATGTGTCAGTCTATCTGGATCGATCATTATACTCATAATAATTTTATGATCGATAGTATTTAAAAATTAAATACATATCTCTAATTCTTAACATCTTGAGAATATGTATCGAAGATTAATTCTATGGATGATTTAAGGATACATTAGACTTGAATAAAAAATAAACTTATCCTTTTATTGATCATATCAATGTATTAAGTATAAAATTATATCCTAGATTTATTACAATGTGTCAGCCATATTGATTTCTAAGACATACATCTAACAATCTTCCACTTAGACTAAAGTCAATTGACCACAAATCTAAGTCCCATCTTCTCAAGGTGGACTTCTATTTTTGATTGGCTCAACTGCATAGTCAGCGGGTTTGCCATGTTGTCCGTGGAGTCTACTCTTCGCACCTCGATATATTTTTTTCGAGATAGTCGCATATGATGTGATACCGTCACTCGATGTGCTTCAATTTTTGATAAGACCTTGGCTCTTTAGCAAGTGCTATGACTCCATTGTTGTCGCAGTAGAGTGGTATGGCATCCGATGTCATAATCTCAAGTTCTGTGACAAATTTTTTGAACCAGAAGCCTTCTTTTGCAGTATCTGAAGCAGCGACATATTTAGCCTTTATGGTCGAATCCGCTATGATGGGTTGCTTGGAACTCTTCCAGCTGACTGCACCATCATTGCAAATGAACACATATCCTGACATAGATTTTCTATCATCAGAATCAAATATAAAGTCTAAATCAGTATACCCCTTGACTTGTAATTTAGAATCTCCTCCAAAGATCAAGAACAAATGTTTAGTCCTTCTTAAGTACTTAAGGATGTTCTTCATAGCTATCCAATGCTCCTCGTCTAGATTCGACTGATACCTGCTCGTGACACTCACATCAAGGGTAATATCAGATCGAGTACATAGCATGACGTACATAAGGCTTCTTATTATCGAGGCATAAGGAATTCTGCTCATGCATTGTATTTCCGCAGATGTGGTTGGACACATCATCTTGGAAAGATTAATACCATGCCTAAGAGGTAAAAGTCATCTTTTGGAGTTTTTCATGTTGAATCTCTTCAGCATTTTTTCTATGTATAGCTTTTGTGACAGACTTAGTATCTATTTAGGTTTATCCATATAGATCTTTATTCTAAGAATATAGGATACTTTTCTTAGGTCTTTCATGGAGAATTTCTTAGACAATCATCTTTTAACCATGGTCAACATAGAAATATCATTTTCAATAAGGAGAATATCATCCACGTACAATATGAGAAATATTATCACACTTCCACTGACCCTTTTATATACACATGATTTCTCTTTATTTTTGATAAAATCAAACAATTTGATTGCTTCATCAAAATAATGATTCCAACTTTAAAAAGTTTGCTTTAATCTATATATGGATCTTTGTAGCTTGCAGACTCTATGATAACCATTACCAGATATGAAATTTCTAGGCTGCTCCATATAGATATCTTCCTCAAAATCCATTCAAGAAGATAGTTTTCACATCCATCTGTCAGGTTTTATAATCATAGTAAGCTGCAACAGCAAGCAAAGTGTGGATGAATTTTAGCATAGCCATGGGAGAAAACGTTTTCTGGTAGTCAATGCCTTCATGCTAATTATAACCTTTAGCCACAAGCCTAGCTTTATAAGTCTCTACCTTACCATCGACACCTATCTTCCTTTTGTAGATCCATTTATACCCAATGGATATAATACCCTCGAGTGGATCCACTAAGATCCAGACTTGGTTCGAGTGCATCGAGTCAATTTCTGACTTTATAGTATCTAACCATTTCTCAAAATTGATGTCAGACATCGTCTCGTCAAAGGTATTAGGATCATCACCATGACCCCTATCTCCCATAAGAAATATTTTCTTTACTTCCTCCATAAGCATATCCATATACCTTTTAGAAGGTCGAAAAATTCTACTAGATCTACGAGGTGGTTGAGGAACGTCTACTACTAGCTCATGGACAACAGATTCTTAAGGATCTATAGCTCTTTGCTCTTCAGAGACCTTCTCTTCGAGCTCAACTAACCTCCCACTAGCACCATCCTGGATAAATTATTTTTCTAAAAATATGGCATTCCGACTCATAATCATATTATGGTCTTGTGGAAAGTAAAAATAGTATCCCATAGATTCTTTCAGATATCCTATAAAATGAGCTATAATAGATCTATCCTCTAACTTATCAGCCATCTATCTCTTGACATAGGCTAGATATCTTCATGTCTTAAGATAACCTAGACTCGACTTCTTATCGAACTATATCTCATACGATGTGGTAAGAACGGACTTCGATGGAACCCTATTCAACCGGTGAATTACAGTTAACAAGATATGTCCCCAAAGATATAAGGATAGATCAGTGAAGCTCATCATGGACTTGACCATATTCAATAGGATCTTGTTTCTCCTTTCAAATATCTCGTTGAGCTAAGATGTTCTTAGAGACATCCATTGAGAGACTATGCCGTTGTTCTTAAGATATCTTAAAACTTTCGACTAAGATATTCACCTCCTCGATCAGATTGAAGAATCTTAATGGGTTTATCAGTTTATTTTTTTACCTTATATCTGAATTCTTTAAATTTTTCAAAGGCCTCAGACTTATGTTTCATCAAATACACATATCCGTACCTAAATAAATCATCGATAAAGGTAATAAAGTAGCTATAACTATCCTTAATCTGCACATCAAATGGCCCACACACATCAGTGTATACCAGGACAAGTAACTCAATGGCCATTTCTCCATGTCTTACCAAAGGTAACCTGACTATTTTTTCTCGAAGGCAAGATTTGCAAGTTGGATATGATTCTAGATTAAGAGAGCCAAGGATCCCATCCTTCTTTTGTTTGTTTATCCTGTCTTCTCCAATATAGCCTAATCTATGGTGCCATAAGTACTTTTGGTTAATTTTATCTATAATTTTTTTTAACCTACGACACTCACTATTTGGTCATTTAAGTTCACATTCGTATCAACATATAAGTGATAAAGACTGTCAATTAAAAGATCTCATACAACCAATTTATTTCATAAATAAATGGAATAAAAGTCTTTATTGAAACTAATTTTAAAATCTTCTCGTGCTAGCACAGATATGAAAATCAAATTCTGACTAGCTACAGGAATATAATAACAGTCCTTTAAATCTAATCTAACACCAGATGATAATTGAAGAGGGTAAGTGCCAACGACCTTTGCAGTAATCTTTGCTCCATTATGGATCTAAAGGATCATGTCACCTTCCCTCAACTTCCTACTTTCTATCAGATCCTGCAAAGAGGTACATATATGAGCACTCAAGCCAGAGTCTAATATCTAACTAGAAGTAGAATAAACCGTAAGGTTAGATTTAATTACGAGCATACCTTCAGAAAGTTTATCATCCTTTTTGGTCTTTAGGCTCTCTAGATATTTTGGACAGTTCCTCCTCCAGTGGCCTTCAGCATGACAATGAAAATATTTTCTCTTTGCTTCAACCTTGCTAGAAACTTTCTTCTTTGGCTTGCTTTCCTTTTTTTGCTTTTTATCAAATTTTGTCTTCTTCTTCTCACTAGACTTTCTCTTAGAAGAAGTTCGCTCCACAGCTAAAACAATGCCCCTTGAACTCTTCAAGATTTTTTTTGTAGTGACCAACATGTTGATCAGTTAGGATATAGTGCAATCAAGCTTGTTCATATAAAAATTTATAATAAATTAACTATATAAACTTGTAAGGGATTAAAGGATCAGATCCATCTATAATTCTTTTTGTATTTCTAGTCCAAGCTTCCTAAGCTCCTTAATATCTTTGATTACTGTCATAAAGTGCTCATAGACAGACTGCCTTTCATGCATCTTCAGATATAAGAGTCTTTTGGATACCTCAAAGCACACATGTGGCTCTCCTCTCCATACAACTCTTACAGGTGAGTGATCATAGCCCAGGCAGTGGGCTTATGCTTATGCTAGCTTTGCAACTGGTTTGATATAGAAGCCAATATATAGTACTTAACCTGACTGTCTTCATCTGTCTACTTCTTAAAAATATCTCTTTGCTCAGCAGTAGGATGGTTTGAAAATATTATGGGTTTCTGATCGAGTACATGACCTAATTTTTCTGAGGTCAGAATAATCCTGAGATTTTTCAGCCAGTCTTTATAATTGGTATTGGTCAAACGATTGATTTCAAAGATGCAGGCTAGAGGATTTGAGGCTAACATTATTTAACCGTGAGAGTAGATATTTAAGTTAGAGTTTTATACTTAATTGTTATATTTACTTCTAGAGATTTTAAGATGTAAACAGTGACTCCCACTAATTTTTTGAATCCCTCTACTCTATGAAAAGAAAATGAAAATCCTAATGTGATAAAGAATTTTTAGTGGATGCTGCAGTCCCACCGATGCCATGCACCTCACCAATAGTTATTGGTAATACGCACACCGATGCATAGGTAACTCTTTGTCCAGATTTTTCTTCAATAATATTGTAGCTACTTGATCTCTAAGTCATGTGAGCTCACCTAATAGTTATTACCCATACTTCTTAGTTAAGCCTGACCCACCGTTTATAAGTAGGTGCAAGACCGTCATTGGATCCCTCACCTAATAGTTATTGAGCCCAACCCCATCCTTATCTTGGAGTAACTCTTTGCTAATAGAGTGGTTGCATGTTTCTGATGTAACTGAACCACCGTAACCAGTCGAGAATAATCAATACCTGTAGCATGCCTGTATATCTACAATGGTGGAAGACCTATGGACTTAATATTTATGAAGAGATTTTAGATTTAGGTCTCATCTAATTAGTCATCATATGATCGATCTAATTACTATGGGCTAAATCAAACCGCTAAGCAACCCAATTTAAGACCCAATCTTCTAAATTGATCAGATAAGTGGAGATCGATGGGGATCTCCCCGTTGCTTTCTTTAGACACTAATAAATTGGTTAGGTAAGTGAACAAAATCAATTAAATAATCACATCTCAATTACTTGCCTTAGACACTAATAGTTTAATTGGTCCAAATAGGTTAACTCTAGCGAATAAGGCTCAAACTGTCGAGCTAAATTAGGTCCTTAGATTAATCGATTCTACAATAAACTTAAATGATTTTATCAACAATAATTGTATGATCATTTAACTTAATTGATCTGATCCTAATCAATACATGACTCGGTTCGATCAATTACTTAATCAAATTGGACCCATATGACTCAAATCAAAAACTTTAGATGCAATCCTATTACATGACCTAATTTTTAATTTTTTCATAACTAAAATCCTCATACACAAATATTAATTTTAGATTCTAAAATTAAATTTTAGATCAAAAATTTTTTGCATGAAAGTAAGTTTTAAATCATGAAAATAATTTTCAGATTCAACATACAAATATATATCACGTATATGCATGTAAAATTTAAATCTAAATAAAATTTAGATCTACTACATGATATCATATCTCATATACTAATCATGAATCATATCTAAAGTAAATTTATAATCTAATCGTGCAATCATATATCACATATATGAATCAAAATTCAAATCATATAAAATTTTAGATTTTATGCATGCATCTATGTATCATGTAAACATGAACTAGAACTCTTTCTAGATCAAAATTTAGATCTATGCATACTTTGACATATCAAGTATATGTTCTAAAATCAAATCTAAAATAAAATTTCAGATTTAAATATTCATCTATACATCTCATGTATCAAGAAAAAATTAAATTTTGAAATCCTTTCAAAACATGCATGTCGATTTCAGCAATATGAAATCCGTGGCTTGATACCACTGTTAGAATTCGAGGTTTGGGGCATGCATGTGTATTTCAAAACTTTATTTTTTAAACATCATAGTGGAATATAATATTAAAATATTTTTAATCTAAATTATGCATGCATAAAAATATAAAATTATAAGGATCTAGTTAATGTGCTGAAATTGACATATGCTGAAATTCAGATTGTGATCAATTCACATACCTGTTTCGCAATCCTTTTCTTCGAATCTGGATCTGAAAGAGAAGAAATTTTTTTCTAACCACATAAGTGTCCGACTTCTATGGGTATTCACTTGAGATCAGCATGGAACAGTCCTCTAAAAATTAAATTTTTTTCTCCAAAAAAATTCTGCCTGCTAAATCTGAACGAAGCCTGAATCGCGATCAATACTTGATCTCTTTCCTTGACCTTCTTCTTTTCCTCTTCTTTAGCCTTTCTCTTTACTTTGTGCTACTACAAAACACTAGCAACCAGCAATAGATGGGATACCTAACAGCCTTGGACATGATGGACTTGGTACATCCCAAGTGTGGGGCGTGTGGGATGCCCAAGGGAGAAGGAGAATGGAGAGGAAGAGAGGGCATGGGGGGAGCTTTTGGGCATGGAGGGTTGCTTCTATAGATACTCTAGAGATCTTAGGAGAGATCCCTTTAAATAGATATGAAGATTGAATCCTATTCAATCTCATAATATAAGTCCTACTTGCATTGAGTTTTCTAATAACTTAGGTTATCCAACTTACTTTAGGAGACCCTATTGGTGCCAATAATTGGAGCCCTTACAACCATTATTTCACATCCAAAAATATACCCAAGGGACGTCCCATATTAGATTAAAAAGTCTTCTAATCATAGGACACACCCAACTTGATCAAATCAAGGTGGCACCCCATAATAACTATCAAGAAAAATTAATTAAGAACTTGTACCCTAATTCAATTGATCCAAAACTTTAGACATCCAACAATTGGAGTCTCATGAATCTAATTCATGTAGATTATTAGTAGGTAATTAAATTAAAATTATCTTATCAAATAAAAAATTTCAACGAAAAGAGAAATTGGGTCCAACCATGTGCTAGTAAGGTTATCATGAATCCAATCAGATTTCTCTAAATGCAATTGATATTTCATAAGCTCAATTGCTAATTTTAAGTCTAATCTCTTTGTTGTGTAACTCTATAGGTTTAATTCTATTTGGTAGTGAGATATACAATGATTTCTATCAAAGTATCATCGAAACTCTTTTTAATAGGTTGGAACAATTTCACTCTAACTCTTCAAGGATTGTCAATCCAAAATAACTTTAGTGAGCTCTTACAATCCACCAGTGACACCTAACAGTATACAGTGGCAGTCCAGTAGAACTAAAATAAATCTCTAGATGTAGTAACATATGATTCAATCCCTCTATCGTGAGTCCCAACTAAATGGCAGATTATGGATAAATCATCAAACCTCAACATCAGTCATATGATAGATTCGATTAGCTCAAGTCCAAATGTGATTCCTGTAGAAACTCTTCTCCATCAATCACACTACCGTAACTATAGATTCTCGGACTTAGTCTCTCAAATCTCATAGGATTATTTCTTTCTATCAAGATCGATAGATCCCATCTTGATACACACCCTACTCTTACAGTGGACCAACTATCATCAATATCCACTACAAGGGCTCATTGAGATCCATGTTTACATGTCAATCAAACTCTAACAACCTCACTATAAGCAGCAATGTCATATCAGGTCAATGAACAGTCATACAACTACAGCATCGAGATGATCACTGACAATCGAGTAGAAATCCAAGTGATCTCTCGTATGGTCACACTAAGTACTAATTGTTCTCTAACAACTATCCGCATTCATCATCTAGTGTCTCTATACTGTAGACTAAAGATTCATCTATCTCGAAGGAAGTGATCTGTACGTCAGTCTATTTGGATCGATCATCATCCTCATGATAATCCTATGATCGGAAGCATTTAGAAATTAAATACATGCCTCTAATTCTTAACACTTTGAGAATATGTATCGAAGATTAATTCCATGGATGATTCAAGGACACATCAGACTTGAATGAAAAATAAACTTATTCTTTTATTGATCATATCAATGTATTAAGTATAAAATTATATTCTAAATTTATTACAATGTATTAACCATATTGATTTCTAGGATATACATCTAACATCTTTAACAAGAGTCTAAGGTTATATCAATGCATGCATTAAATCACTACCATGCAACTCTCTATAGAAATAGAGAGATATAGTCAGATTCAATCCAGATCTCGGCTTGGATCTGGATCAGATCCTAATCTGGATCCCAACCCAGATTCGAATCCCAACCCAGATCCTGACCTAAATTTTGATTGGATCTAACCCAGATCGTGACACCAATCCAGATCCAGATTGGATCCCGATCTGAATCTAGATCGGATCCCGATCTCGATCTAATCTGGATCGTGATTCAGATCCCAACCATATCCTGATTCGGATCTCGAACTGGACAGTTCATATGCATTAAAAATTCATTGAAGGATTCAGCTAATCCTTGTTAAAACATTAAATCATAATCATAATAAATTATATGCATTAAATAATAAAAATATATACATTAAATTATAACAAAAAAATATACATTAAATTTTAATAAAAAATATTTTATTATTAATCAAATAATAAAATAGTTAATTAATATTTTATTATTTTATTATTTTTTTTCTTTTTCTTTTTTTTTTCTCTTATTTCTCCCTTCCCTTCCTCCCCGCCCTGGCTGACCTTCCTCCGTCGGTGGCTGACCCACACCCACCCCACTCTGATGTGCCACCCATGGCCTCACCTTGTCCTGCCTGTCATGCCACCCCCTTTGCCCTTTGAACCCCTCGACTGCCCACCCCCACCCCACGAAACCCCCTCCACCCTCCGGCTCCCCGCCCCTTTGGTTGTAAAATTTTTTGGTTGTAAATTTATATTTATGATGAAAAAGTTTATTATGACTGATTTTTTGATTATAAATTTTTTATATTTTACAACCAAAAAATCGATCAAAATATATTTTATAATTGAATATAATTTTTTTTATTTTTTTAAAATATGATATAATTTTAAAATTTAAAATCCATCTTTATCATTCATTATCTAAATAATTATCGTTAGATTATCGTCATAAAAGATCATCTCGATCCTTATGCCCTAGCTATGTTGATCAATAAAATTTGATTTCGATGGTCACAAACAATCGTATGATGATCTAATAGATAGAGACTATCGATGGATCCAAAAATTTATAACAATGATCTGGATGATATTTGTAGTATACTAGTAAAATTTTACTTTAATAGAACATCATTATCATGATCAATTTAGTACAAGATAATTTGGACCGTTAAATAAAAAATGAATGATCAAAAGGCCAAAAGATGTCTGATTATAAAGTGATTTTTTTAGATAAATGATCTTTTCTACTACTTTGATCATTTTGTATGGTAGTGATCGAAAAATTCAAACTACATATATATAAACCATCCAAAATTATATATCTCTTGATACACATTCTTAAAGTCCATAAGCAATTATACTTATACCTTTGTAAGATCTATTTAACATGGATGGTTCATATATGCAGAGTGAATTTTACGATCATCACTGTACAGATGATTAAAGTAGAAGCAAAGATTATTTATCTAAAAAATTACCTTATAATCAAAAATTATTTAACTTTTTGATCACTCATTTTTTATTTAATGATCTAAATCATTCTGTGCCAAATTGATCAGGATAATGATGTCTGATTGAAGTAAAATTTTTATAGTATGCTATAAATTTATTGAGACTATTATTATAAATTTTTGAAACTATCGATGGTCTCTATCTATCAGATCATCATGCGATCATTTATGACTATCAAAATCAAATTTTATTGATCGATATAGCTATGACTATCGATCGAGGTAGTATTTTGTAATGATACTCTAATGATAATTATTTAGATAATGAACGATGAAGATAGGTTTTAAATTTTAAAATTATATCATATTTTAAAAAAATAAAAAAAAATTATATTCAATTATAAAATATATTTACGATCAATTTTTGATTGTAAAATATATTAAAATTTATAATCAAAAAATCAATCATATAACACTTAAATTATTTTTCATCATAAATAATTTTTTTAAAATTTTTTATTAATTTTTTAAAGAAAAAAATTATTTTTTGGTAGGAATTATTAGCAACAAAATAATCTTTTCCATTGCTAATAATAATTATTAGTGACATAAATTAAAATTTCATCATAATTAATTTTTTTAATTTTTTTTATTAATTTTGTTTAAAGAGAAAAACTTTAAAGAGAAAAAAATTTATTGGCCAAAATTATTAAATTCATTGATTATATATGATGAAAAATTTATATTGTAAATAATAAAGTACTTATGATGGAAAAATAATTCCATTGCAAATACTTAGGTATTTGTAATGAAAAATTTTTATCATAAATAAACTAGCATTTATTTATTTTTAAAAATTTTTATTTTTCATTGATTATTTATGATGAAAATTTCATCATAAATAATAAATTATTTATGGTGTAAATTTAATTTTTATCACAAATATTTATTATTTATGATGAAAATTTTTTATCACAAATATTTATTATTTATGATAAAATTTTTTTATCATAAATAATTATTTTTTATAGATTATTTGTGATGAAAAATTTTCATCATCAATAATCAATATTTATGATGAAAATTCAATTTGCATCATAAATAATTATTATTTGAGCTGTAAATATTCCATCATAAATAAGATGGCAATTATTTAGTTTTAAAAATTTTAATTTTTTATTGATTATTTATGATTATTTAGTTTTAAAAATTTTTTATTGATTATTTGATCATAAATAATAGATTATTTATGATGAAATTTATTTTTAAAATATAAATATTTTATTATTTATGATATAAATTTTTTATCATAAATAATCTAATTTTTATTTATTTTTAAAAATTTTTATTTTTCATTGATTATTTGTGATAGAAAATTTTTATCAAAAATAATATAGTAGTTACGATGCAACTCTTAATTTCATCATAAATATTTAATTATTTATGATGAAATTTTTGTTACATCATAAATAATAAATCATTATTCCATCGTAAATATCTTTATTTATGATAAAAATATTTGCATCACAAATAATTACATCATATAAATCTTATTTTCTTGTAGTGATTGTGAGTATTAGCAATGACATTAGCGATGGCTAGTGTTGTCTTATGGTTAAAGGTGCAAAGAACTTGCAATGCCTTATTTCTCAATGGCTATATTCTTATAGTTATCTTCTTATTTTTTCTAATGATATTTCAAACTAAATGGATATTGAAGAGACTGACCTCTTTTTCTTCTTTCCATATGATATCTTAAGGTTGATGGGTGTCGATAGGTTTTGGTTGCTATATTCTTACGGTTGTCTTCTTATTTTTTCTAATAATGATCCAAACTAAATGGATATTAAAGAGACTGGTCTCTTTTTTTACTACTAATATGATATCTTAAAGCTGATGGGTGCTGATGGATTTTACTTGCTATATTCTTATGGTTGCCTTCTTATTTTTTTTGATGATAATTCAAACTTAATTAATGGATATTGAAGGGAATGGCTCCATAGATTGCTGTGGACTCTTTTTCTTGTTCCCATATGATGTATAAAATCTGATGGATACTGATAGATTTTGCTTGCTATATTCTTATAGTTGCCTTTTTATTTTCTCTGATGATGATTCAAACTTAATCAATAGATATTGAAGGAAATGGCTCCATAGATTGCTATGGATTCTTTTTCTTGTTCCCATATGATGTCTTAAACTTGATGGGTGCCGATGGATTTTGCTTGTCATTTTCGAGGACAACAGAAGATTTTATGCCATGAGAACTGATCTCTTTTTCTGCATGTTCAAAGTCCTACATCTTTTTTTCTCCCTTTAGGAGGTCATTAGTCCTGGAGCAGCAACTTGCTAGTACACTATGGATTGAAACTTGCCTTCTCTTAAACACCTGCTACAAATAGTAATTTTCTTAGAATCCTACAAGTCTAGAAAGTTATGGACTGGGGCTTCACTTGCCTAAATATCTATTTATTTTTACTAGATCAACTTGATGCCTTTAGTAATGTTGTCCTTGATCTGTGGTAGATGATGCACCATAGCAGACCTATCCCTAGACCTGCCAATCGATGTTGATCCTTCATCAAAGAGATCAAATGTTATGTAAGATTGTTAGTTAGCATCTACAATGTATCAGTGAAAAAATGATTCTCATCCAGTAGTACATGATAATGTGTTGGTCTGCATGGCTACAAAGATAAAAGTCAAACTCCATCGGATGACAAATACTTGTTACAAGTTCTCTTTCATCGAAGAAGAACTACTTTTTGTAGAAATCGAGATGCTCGAAAGGGAACTAGAATTGTACATCATCAAGACCTAGGCAAAGGTATTCTGTTGATACAGTCTGGTATCTTTTTTCTGATTTATGTTTCAAACTAATATTGCTCATTTTTTCTTTAGTCATAAATTATGTACATTATTTTTATGAATATGGTACAAAATTAAGATATCATGATATACAGTTAAATAAATATGATCCATAGTTATTTTATTTTGATACATAGTTAATACAATATGATACATAATTATTTTTATTTTTAGAGATTATAGATCATGCCTTCTTGAGGTCGGAGCCATCACAGTTGAGGGGGGAGCTCTGGAGGTGAGAGCTCTCATGCAACCAGCTCACATGATTTTGCGACACACAGACCATGTGATAAACTATAATACTTTAGTTATTTTTTTATATTATTTTATCTTTTATTATCTAATATAATATTCTTTATGATGCCTTAATACTTTCAGATTTGGATGATAGGGGATCACCAGTGACCCTACAGTCACACGCAGTAGTGACCAATCTCAGATACAGAGGCATGGTAGAGGACCCACCCAGCTTGTGGTACCTACAACTCGGTCAGAAGATAAAGAGCTCATCCATATTCAGAGTCGCTTGTAAGTACTATATCTTTACTAAATATGTTTAAAATTTAGCCATTGTAGAGTCTAATATTTATTGATCAAAATTAATTTTGCAACACATTTAAAGAGGGCTCCGTACCTCATGTAGTTACCAGGATCATCCGATGATTGGTGTTGAGGCAAGTGGATACGTTCTCCAATTGACCATTGGGAGCATGTGAAGCAGCCCGGGAGATGTTTCAAGTAAGTCAAAGGTGTTTAATTTAATTATTCATGATAGATTTGTATTCTATTTATTAATACATATTTACTTCTACTTGCAAGACTACTACCAATTCTTATCTCCTCAAGATGAAGAGGTTGGCCGTCCAATCTTCAAGCAGGTGGCCATACGTAGATTTTGAGATGGACTACACAGCTTATGGTAGTCTGCCATTAAGCATTTTGATTCTCAATCACCATCAAACTGAAAGTTCTATCGAGATCACTGGATGCAGACGGACGTATGGGAGGCCCTCTGTGATCAGTGAAGCTATGAGGAGTACGTCGGTAGGTGGCAGAGGATTCGATATAACTAGACCGTCCAGCAGGATTCGATTAGGCATATGGGCGGCTCCATCGGCACACATATTGTCGCTGACAGACTGGTAAAAAATTAATACCAAAACTCTTCACTAAAATCGTAAAAACTCTTATATGCATACTTTAATTAATTTAATTTTATTATTTACTTATTATAGATATGGTGCTGGGTCATCCACCAAACTAGCTACAGTCGTGACGGGTCACACAACAATCTAGAAGGATTGATGACTATTTAGATTCTACATTGACTAATTTGTTGGGAATTCTATCCTAAAGCTAATCATCTAGGTTGTAGATGATTGTGCTCCATACATGTATATAAATTATAAAATGATAAATATTATCTAACAAGATTCATCGTAAGAAATACATCTTCCTAAATAGAACTCATATGTTATGATGAAGTCCTTAGAGCTACTGCCAAAATGATAAAGAAGGATTTATCATGTGGTTCTTAAATCTTACTCGTGACCAAATGATATAATTATTACAAGGATGATAATTGTATCAAGTGTAGGTCATTGTATACCATATTAGTTGGTTGTTCTCTTAACCAAAGTGTGTAGTGACACGAGTATGGCATATGGATGATTTGTAGGAGTACATTTCATTGAGAATGATCACTTTTGGAGCACTCTACTGTCAAAGATTGCTCTAATTGGATATTGGTATATATATCTCTCTGACCTGAGACTATCTTGGTGACTTACAAGCAACTCACTATGCTTTGGTGCTAGACTATCTGAATTTTTAATTCGATGATGGAAAGTTTTTGGGTATAGTCAAGTACTTATGAAGTCTGAGTGTAAGTCAAGATGGGATTGACTGCTCCAAGTAAAATTTGAGATAATGCATCACTGTATTTCAATTTAGCAAAACTTAGGCCAAAGTAGTCCTAGTGAAGAGTCACAAGATTTTTGAGATTGAGACACAATGTGGACCACTCATTCTAGGTTGACAGTTTAACCCAAAGTCATATTTGAGCATCGAGTGTCAAAGGAAAGAATTATATGGTAACTATATCCACATGGGTTCTAGAGCGTTGCTGGACATACATTCGGCCTATCCAGATGTCGGAAACCATTGCTAGATGGTAACATCGATTAATACAAGAATTATTCTTATGCTACCAATTTAGGTTCGAACCTATAGGATTACACACATAGAAGTACCGTCTGATCAAATGGCTGATCAATGATTATAAATCATTGAAAGATTTAATTATCAATGTGATTGATGATTAATCCTTTGCAAAGGTTGTAATAAATTATTTACTAATGGTTGGTAAATTAGTTTTGAACTAAATTGATCTAGTCTCCTGATTTAATCGGTTCAGTGCTGACTGATCCGACCCAATTATCTTAGGCCAAACAATAATGATTATTATTTACGATCAGTTAGTCGATCAAGTGTCAGACTTAGTTGACCCACTGAAGTGAGCCAACTTAGCTCAGAGGTGAGCTGACCTAGTTTTCAGACCAAAAAATTTTGTATAAAATTGATGTAAAATAGTTTTACAAAATTGAAATAGTTTCAATTAACAATCTTAACTCATGTTGATGCTATACTTAATTGAGAATTAAGAAATATATTATAGATCTAGAATTGTGATTCGAGATCCAATGACGTTGCATAAAACATGGAGCATGGGCTAGCTCAAATCAAATTCTATTAATTGGATTAGACCTAAGGTTAGAATCAAAGACCTAATGGACTAAAAAGAGTAGTGGATCAAATCTAACCAATAGTTGATTTAGATTAGATCAAGGATACTCTAGATCAAACACAATAGTTGTAGTTGATCGAGTTCATATCTTTGATTAAATCAAATGGATCTTGATTGAGGTTCAACGGTTGAACCTGAGTCATCAGACTGATTAGATCATTAAGTGACTCGAATTGACCCATATTGTTAAGGTTAATCAATATGACTAATTTAGGTGCCTTGGATTGACTTGTCTCTAATCCTTCTCATGACTTGATGAAATTAATGGGAGGATCTATGACATGCCAGTTGGATCTGCTAGTCACTAATCCTTTATATGATTTGGTGAAGTCGATGAGAGGATTTATGATCTGTAGATCGACTGATGTCTTATTAAATAAATTAATTAAATTTTTTAAATTATTAGGTCTATAAAATGAGCTAGTTATGGGGATAACTAGATCATAGCCTCCCATTAAGGTGCATGATAATGAATCCAATATTTCAAATAGGCATTGGAAACACCACATGCCTAGTGTCTATTATGTATTGAAATTATCATCCATCATATGACCATCTTATTGTACTTTCAGATTAATGCTCATGTTGGTCAAGCCACACTCGAATCTGGACATCCATTTGTTAGATGCACTTGATATTGTCATGTTAATGGTTGGACCTAATCAAGATTTTCAATGGAAGCGCCACATGTCTGCTGAAGGGATACCTGGGGCAAAATTTGATTGTTAGAAATTATTTGGAGAAATAATTGGTTATGAACCTATCGATGGATGTACTAGGGTTGGTCGAGCCTCACTCAAATTTGAATGCAGTCTGTGTGGATTCTAGCACTCGTTAAGCAATTAAAATAATTCTTTGAATTGGAGGTAGAGGCTACCAATTTATATAAATAGTAGGAAAATTTTTAGACTAAAGTCTAAGTCTTTAGGCTTAAAATAATTCATATACTAATAGGTCAGTTATTCTCTTTTCAGAAATGACTAGAATATTGTCGCTCTGCTCATTGTTAGATAGTGACAATGTTATCAAACCTAACTTCAATACTCAGTATCAGAAGTTGAATATAGTTTTTGAGGGAATTGATCAAAAAAGTCTCAGGCTAATCCAAACAAGCTTAAAAGAGAAATCAGCAACTCATTGCTGGTCAAGATGTTATGTGATAACTCCTTGAAATTTTTCTATTGGTAATACTATTACTTGGGTATGGGATACGGACAGTACAAGTCATATTTACAAATAGTTACAAAAGACTTTAGGATAGTAGAAGATTTGAAAATGGCAAGAGATTCCTGAATATAAGACATGAAAGTCTGTTTCAGTCTTAACATCAGGAATCATTGAGCTTGTTTTCAATCCTGAAGATGTCATTTTAAGTGATTGTCACTATTATCCAATCTTATTGATGGTGTCAATAAAAATGATTATTGTGGTATCATTATGAATGATACTGCAATAATAAATGGACAATTGAAAATGACATAAACTCAGTATCATAGCCTGTTAGTGTAAAGTACACATCTAACTAGGACTCTAGATTAGACAATATCACTGAAGCCTGCTTTTGGTATAGTTGACTCATTCATCTTTTATTGAAAAAGATGAACGAGCCAGTGATGTTTTGAGTTTGATACATATTGATGTATTTGCACTCATGAATATAAGTGCTAGAAGAGAGCTTTACTACATTAAAATCTTTGATGACCTATCTTGGCATGGGTGCATCTTGCTTATGAAGCATAAAATTGAATCGATTGTTCAAACGATTCTATAATGAGATAGAAAATAAACTGTAAAGAGTATTATAACTTATCAGTTAGACTAATGAAGTAAATATCTTTATAGTAAATTTTGACATATCTTGAAGAGAATTAGATTATCTCTCAATGGACCTCTCCTGAGACACCACTGTTTGAAAGGAGAAATTGAACTTTGATAGATATAGTTCGGTCCACTATGGATTTGCTAGTCAGTCGGAAGTTATGCTTTAGAAACTACTTGATATATGCTCAAGAACATTCCAAGTAAATCGATCACCAAAACTCCATATGAGATATGAACTTAGGCAATTTGATACTCACTTACCTTAGATTTGGGGTGTTGAACTTACATGAAATATTCACAAGTCGACTAGCTTAGATCTTGGTTTGATAAATATTATTTTAGAAATATTTTTTCTACCTTCCTGATGGATATGAGATGTTCATGAATCTTAAGGCATTCCTTTTAGAAAGGAAGTTTTTTGGTGAAGAAATTGATACCGTTAAGAGCAAGCTTGATAGATAGAAGAACTGACTCGGACACAAACCAACATAATCAAAGTTGATTAGATCAAATCCAGAGCTTGATGTAAAGGCATCTCTGAGTAGATATGGTAGAGTACTATGTTAGCTGAATAGATACTTTAATTTTTAAGTTTGGAAAGGAGATTTGATCTCCCATATGGATGCTGTATAGGGATCTAACTTTAAGAAATGGCTTGGAGTCATTAAATCTGAAATAAAGCCCATCAAGATCGACGATGTATAGATATTCGTTGATTCACCTGAAAGGGTAAGACCCATAGGGTGTGAATGGATTTCAGATGTATAAGAGGCGCAGGTGGAAAGATGGAGACCTATTAATTCTATTCGGTTGCCAAATGATTTCATCAAAGTTATAGTGTTGACTATGATGAGATATTTTTCTTACGGTAATCCTCAAGTCCATTCAGATTAAATTAAACTTCTCAAAGTTAGGATATATATTTTGAACGTATGGCTTCGTTAAGAACGAAAAAGAATCCTGTATGTACAAATAGGCTAATAGTTCTGTAGAAGTATTCTTTATGTTGTTTAGATGAAATTATCTTAATCGAAAATAACATTCCTACATTATAGAGAATAAAAGCTTGATTGGCATCTCTGTTCTCCATAAAGATTTGGAAGGTTATGAGAACCATCCCTAAGTATTTATAAAATACTAAGGACCAATGGCTCGTTTATGAAGAATCTGATTTAAAACTTACGGAATATTGATTTCAATTTTTAGTTGGATCGGAATGAAAAAGTTGTGTCAGATTATGTTTTTATTCTAAAAAGAGGAGCGACATACTAAAAAGGTTCCATGCAGTATTCAGTAGCCAGCTTTATTTATGATACAGAGTTCTTTAAGATATTTGATGCTGATAAAGAAGTTGTTTGGTTATAGAAGTTCATTAGCTAGCTTGGAGAGGCACCCTCTATTGATGGTCCAATCCTTTTGTATTGATAGTAGTACTAGAGCCATAGCTCAAACTGAAGAATCAATATTCTATCTGAGAACCAAACACTTTCTGCATTGCATCACCTTGTTCGATAAGATCGAAATAAAGTCGACCTTAGGAAGATCGACTGAAAGGAGAACTTAACTAACCCATTGACTAGAGCAGTCAGATCTAAAGAGTTCGATGATCACAAAAGAAAGATGGGTATTTGATACCAATATGATTGGCTTTAGTCCAAGTGGAAGTTGTTAGAAATTATGTCCTAAAGCTAATCATCTAGGTTGTAGATGATTGTACTCCATACATGTATATGAATTATAAAATGATAAATATTATCTGACAAGATTCAACATAAAGAATACATCTTCCTAAATAGAACTCATATGTTATGATGAAGTCCTTAGAGCTACTGCTAAAATGATAAAAAAAGATTTATCATGTGGTTCTTAAATCCTACTCGTGACCAAATGATATAATTATTATAAAGACGATAATTGTATCAAGTGTAGGTCATTGTATTATATTTTGGTTGGTTGTCCTCTTAACCAAGGTGTGTAGTGACATGGATATGGCATATGAATAATTTGTAAGAGTACATTTCACTGAGCGTGATCACTTTCGGAGCACTTTGCTGTCAAAGATTGCTCTGATGGGATATGGGTATGTGTCTCTCTAACCTGAGACTGCCTTGATGACTTGCAAGCAACTCACTGTACTTTGATATCAGACTATCCAAATTTTTAATTCGATGATGGAAGATTTTTGGGTACAGTCAAGTACTTGTGAAGTCTGAGTGTGAGTCAAGATGGGATTGACTACTCCAAATAAAATTAGAGATGATGGATCACTGTGTTTCAATTTAGCAAAACTTTGGCCAAAGTAGTCTTAGTAAGGAGTCACAAAATTTTTGAGGTTAAGACACAATGAGGACCACTCATCTTGGGTTGACAGTTTAACCCAAAGTCATCCTTGAGCATCGAGTGTCAAAGGGATGAATTATATGGTAACTATATCCACATGGGTTCTAGAGTGTTGCTGGGCATACATTCCACCTATCCGAATGTCGAAAATCATTGCTACATGGTAACATCGATTAGTATAAAAATTATTCTTATGCTACTGACTTATGTTCGAATCTATAGGGTCACACACATAGAAATACCATCTGATCAAATGGCTGATCAATGATTATGAATCATTGAAGGATTTAATTATCAATATGATTGATGATTAATTTTTTACAAAAGTTATAATAAATTATTTACTAATGATTGGTAAATTAGATAAATAATTAATTAACAATATAATTTGTTGGGTATAAAATACCCCCAGCCGAAGTTTGCAAAAGGCTGACCCTTTCAGGGCTTTTTAGGCTTCCAACCTGGTGTGGCGTCTTTCTGAACTCCCCCGACCATTCGAGCTTCCATAATGCTATCCGGGCTTCTCCAATCATGAGCTTCTCCATTCATCTATCGGATTGCTCCAAACGCTCTCTGAACTCCGCTATCGACCGATTTTCTACAGTGATCGACTATTCTCCAAATCTCTTCCAGACTTCTTCCAGCCACGATCGACTCTACTCCGAACTTTCTCCGAACTTCATCAATGGCCGAACTTCCCCAACAGCAAGACTTCTATAGTAACCAGACTCCATCCAAGTTTCTACAGTAGTCGACCACCTTCTGGATTTCATCCGAGCTCCCACGAGAGCCGGACCTCTATCTCGAATTTCTATTGTAGGTGGGTTTCATCCGAACTCCTACTAGGGTCGGGCTCCATCCGAACTTCTACAGTGGGTGGATCACAGATGAACATCTACAACGAACAGCCTCCACCAGTAGGATCTCTACTCTGAACCTCTACTACAAGCAGTCTACTCCGAACTTCTACTATGAGCGGTCTATTCCGGATCTCTACTATAAGCGAATTCTATCCGAGCTTCTACTGTAAATGAATTCCTTTCGAACTCCTGTTACAGACGGACTTCAGTCGAGCTTCTCCAATAAGCGGTCCCCATACAGACTTCAATAATGCCAACCAAACTTCCACAGGACCCTTCAGACTCCTTCAGCGGATGAATCTCCGCAACACCATCCGAAGTCCACTATCGGTCGACCCTCTGCCAGACTCCTCATAAAATCAGACTTTCCCAATAGAAAGTCTCCATCCGAACTTCTAGAGCAGATGGTTCCTGCCTGCAGCATCAGTGCTCTAGGCACACGACAACAGTAGACCCATCAGCAACCTCGAAAACATCCGAGCTTCTCCTGGGTTGATGAGATAGAGAGCCATTCCGCTCCATCAGACATCCCAACCGAACTTCAGCCGACGGATCCAAACTCTTCGGCAAGTCATGATAATGGCCACTACTCTACTCTACTCTCTATAACGAATTCCACGTGGCTCCACCACTCTCTGGCAAGTCGCGACAACGGACACCACTTCACTCTCCGTAACAAACTCCATGTGGCTCTGAACAGCCCCTGACGCCACTACTCTCCGTAACAAACTCCGCGTGGCCCTGAACGGCTCACTACCAGGTGGTTACAGACGTCGCTGTCAATCAGTTACGCTCTCTGTCTATAAAAAGGGACCTCCAGATATGTTATCTCTAAGCTCAAAATTTTATCTCGAAACTCTACTAAAATTCTCATTCGAGCACTCCATTTCTATTGAGGCAGAGAACTGACTTGAGTGTCGGAGAGTCTTGTCGGAACACCCCCAACTCTGGTTTAGACTTCCCTTGCAGGTCCCGACGGTGGACGCGACCCCTCGACTCCAGCTTCTCCGACGTCAACGAAATTCTGCACCAACAAAATTGGTGCTAGAGGAAGGGCTGTGTCTTCGCAGTACCCTTGTTCTTAAAGGAGTGCTCAGCGGGACCATCTCTGGTCATCCTCTCTGACATCTTCCTCTCCTTCTCCTGCCAGATCTCCACCTGATGCCTCTCCGAAAGGCATCCACCAGGCGATCCACGGCCTCCACGGCCAGATCTCAACGAGCTCCGCAAGCTCCAGCCTCATCTCCAGTTTTCTAGGCTCCTCCTCCTCCGACAACGGCAGTCAGCGTGGAGTAGTTTGACTTACTGGTTCAGTAGGTCAGGGGCCTCACCAAAGTAGTGCAGGCCATGCAGCAGTAGTCGCAGCAGCTGCAGGCATCAGTGCGGCTGGAAAGAGCATCGTCGAAGTTCCAGAATTCGACGACCGGATGGGCCACTTGGGCCAGCCACCCTGTCTTCCCCGAAAAGGAGAAGTAGAAGGCGGAGAGCCCTCCGTCTGATCATGATTCCACCCCAGAGAGTCCCTACCTCCATTCCACCAGAAGACCCTCGAAACTCGCAATCGAGAGGACCTCCTGGATCAAAGATTCTAGGAGATGAACTGGCAGATCGAAGAGCTCTGTCGTGCTCCTACTGCTTATGGTGAGGATATCTACACTGACCCTCCTTTCTCTCAAATGATCATGCAGGAACCAATTTCGCTGAACTTCAAGCTCCCCCAATTCGAGAGCTACGATGGGACCTCAGATCCGATTGACCACCTGGAGGCCTTTCGGACCATGATGCTGCTCCATGGCACACCAGACGCCATTCTATGCCGAGCTTTCGTGTCTACCTTGAAGGGAGCAGCAAGGAATTGGTACTCGACACTGAAGCTGGGTACTATCTTCTCCTTTGACCAGATGAGCCACCAGTTCGTTGCTCATTTCATCAGCAGCCAGCATCTCCAGAGAGGTTCGGAGTCCCTCATCAACATCAAGCAAAAAGAGGGAGAATCCATTCGAGCTTACGTCGATCGTTTTAACATCGCCGCGTTGGAGGTCTGAAACTTGGACCAATCGGTCGCGATGGCCGACCTGAAGGGCGGTCTTCAAAAAAATGATCTTCTATTTTCCCTGAAAAAGAAGTATCCCAAGGACTTTGCTAATTTGCTGGCTCAGGCCGAAGGATATGCCCGAGTAGAAGAAGCCTTCAAGATGAAGGACGAGGAGGCTGCAAAGGAGCGGCAGGTGGGAGACTCCAGTAAGCCCGCAGTTAAAAAATGACCGAGTGAAGCTCGGCCACATTCTCAAACTCCCTCCGGACACAAGTGTATCTAGACTCCCCCCCGGGCTTATAGGCAGAGAAGCTCGGACCGCAGAGTTCGACGGGGCTCTCCCCCGGGAAGATTCCACAGCTACGCCCCTCTCAACGCATCGAAAACTCAAGTGCTGATGAAGGTTAGGGAGCAGCGGCCAAGGTCAAAAAGGATGCGCACACACCTCAGGAAGCGTAACCCTAACAAGTTCTGCCTCTATCATCATGACCACGGCCACGACACGGAGGAGTGCATTCAGCTCCAAGATGAGATCGAGGAGCTCATCAGATGAGGTCGGCTCAACAGGTTCATTCGATGCCGACCTGAAGGTAGGGAAGATCGATCGAGGGCCCTGCCGCAATCGGAGCCACCAAGGAGGGAAGAGCAGCCTGAAGATCGGGCTCCAATCGGGATCATCAACTCCATCTCTGGAGGACCTCGATAGAGAGCAGGCCTTCCGCGATTATGGGATTCGAAAAATCTATGAATGTATTACCAACAACTTTGTCCTAAATAAAAATTTCTTTCATATTTGCGTATTTTTTTTTTTGGCATGAGCTTGCAACGACAGGGAGTAGCTTCCTCAGACAATCAAAACACAGCCATGTTAGGAACAGGAGGAGAACCTTGTCTTAACATGAGCAAAGTCAAAGACCTGGTTATTTTAAGACCGGATGGGGGGAGAGGCCCTTACAACGGCCCTTATGTGCCCCCACAGCCATATTAGGAATAGGAGGAGAACCTCGTCCTAACATGAGCAAAGTCGAAGACCTGGTTATTTTAAGATCGGATGGAAAAAGAGGCCCTTACAATGACCCTTATGCGCCCCCACAGTCATATTAGGAATAGGAGGAGAACCTCATCCTAACATGAGCAAAGTCGAAGGCCCGGTTAATTTAAGATCGGATGGACGGAGAGGCCCTTGCAACGGCCTTTATGTGCCCCCACAGTCATGTTAGGAACAGGAGGAGAACCTCGTCCTAACATGAGCAAAGTCGAAGGTCCGGTTAATTTAAGATCGAATGGGGGGAGAGGCCCTTGCAACGGCCCTTATGTGCCCCCACAATCATGTTAGGAACAGGAAGAGAATCTCATCCTAATATGAGCAAAGTCGAAGGCCCGGTTAATTTAAGACCGGATGGAGGGAGAGGCCCTTACAACGGTCCTTATGTGCCCCCACAGTCATGTTAGGAACAGAAGGAGAACCTCATCCTAACATGAGCAAAGTCGAAGGTCCAGTTATTTAGAGATCGGATGGGGGGAGAGGCCCTTACAACGGCCCTTATGTACCCCCACAGCCCTGTTAGAAACAGGAGGAGAATCTCATCCTAACAGGAGCTGAAATCGACTGCATCGGAAACAGAAGAAGAACCTCGTCCTGACATAGACGAAGACCCGATCGTTCAAGATCGGATAAAGAGGAAAGCCTCCTCAATGGCTCCTCTACACTCCCACAATCTCGTTAAGAGCAGAGAAAAAACCCTCACTCGAACACAAGAAAAAGGGGGGGAGATGAAAATGAAAAGCGACGAACTACACCAGTGATAAGTGAAAAACAAACTACATCAAAGACACAAGGGACCTCGTCTCAACGAAGAAGGAGACTCTTATCAAAAATCCTCAGTCACTGAGAGGGAACTCAACACAGGCCAAGAAAAAATTAATTTCCTCAAGGTAACGAGAAGTTCGGGCCCCCAAGCTCGAGCACCGGGAGGAAGCGTCAAACTAAAATGGCCTCGAAAAGACCTATGGTCATAAACAAAAAGGGCAAATCAACACGGCGACGATCAGGAACCTTCAAACAATGTCGACATCGAACAAGATATAAGGCAAAAGAAGTTCGATAAACGACAACTCAAAGAAAGAATAGATGAGAAATTACAAACAACACCGACGTCGAATAAGATGGAAGACAAAAGAAATTTGGTAAACGACAACTTAATACAAGAATGGACAAGGTACTGAAAAATTCTCTTTTCATTTCATTAGAGAAGTGTACATTACAAAGCCCTGAAGGCCCAAAAAAGAAAAATGATAAGAAAAGAAAAAAAAATACATGGAAGGATGAAAGGTAAACCGGGGCTTTAAGGAAGCTCGGCTTCTTCCGACTTCGAGCTCTCGGTTCCAGTCATTATTAGAGACTGCTTTAAGTTTTTGACTTCTTCTTCTAGTTCCATCTTTCTTAGCAGCATCTCCTGGTACATCTGGTGAAACCACCGGCTTTTGCCCTCCGACTCCCGAAGCCTCTTCCTCAGGACCTCAGACTCCGCCTCGGCATCCTTGACCGCCTACTGCTCGTAGGCCAGCTGAATCTTCAGCCGCTGCAGTTTGGCCTTCTCCTACCCAAGGGCCACAGACAATTCTTCCATGGTCCCCCTCAAGGAGCAGAGCTCATTGGAGCCTTGTGCAGAGGTGGGCTAGACTCTCTCTGACAACTACCTCTGAAGGCTGGCAACTTCGTCGATTGTCATCTTGAGCTTCCTTCGAAGTCCTCTACTTGCCCGCACCAGCCGACCCGGTAGGCATTGTAGTTCACCTCAGCATCCTACAGCTGCTTTTGAAGGTCAGAGAATTTTTTCGACCAGCCTCGATCACGTTCGACTTGAGTTGCGAGCCAAGACGAGCTCCCTTCCAACTGGCCAATCTTCTCCCATGCAGCCGCCAGCTCAACTTCAAGAGAGCTGATCTTGGAAGCCTGAGTCCAAGATCGGTCGCTGGCGTATTTTCAGAGTTCCTCAAGCTCCGCCACGAAGTTGGCCTTCCTCCAGGTGTATTCCATGAAACCCTTTTTGTGGAGGTCCCGAAAGTGAGTAGCCTCTGCATTGACTTTCGAATGGCTCTTCCTCAGCCGGTGAACTTCGTCATCCAGCTTCTTGGAATTCTCCGTCAAGTGACGAACTTCCCTTCTGAGGTCCCGGATCATCAACTTCAGAGGAATCCCTTGTGGTAGGAGAAGAGCTTCGGCAGAGCACTGTCGTTGGGAGACAAGAGCGCCACAACTCAAATTAGTGCAAGAAGACAAAAGAGAAGGAAAAGAATGCAGAAGAAGAAAAAGGAGCTCTCTGTAAAGAAGAATTCAATTTCATTGATTAAATAGTTTTTAAGTAAAGAGAACAAAGAAAAGTCGCCACAAAGAAAAAATACAAAATTAGAGGTTTTGGACCTCTGGGATAGAAGTGGAGCAGCTCGGCACCCCCAGAAGGTCGGTTGCGGCAACCACAGAGTCGAGGAGGTCCCAGTTGGAGGAGGATTGGCCACGACTTCAGAAGGTCCAGCTTCATCGTCGGATGCCTCATCCAAGAAGCCGAGGTCCAGTTCGAAAAACTTTTCGGCCACCTTCTCTTGGTAGAGCTCGAAGCCCTTGATGAAAGTATCTTGGCCGAACTAGACCTGCAGGTCCTCCATCTCGGAGGAGGCCTTGAACTCCTCCACCGCTCGGGCCTCTGCCTCCGAGACAAGGAACAGGATCTGCACCTTCAGCTCAGAGACCTGTGCCTTCAGTTCGGAGACCTCGGCCTCTACCTTCTTCCTTTCCTCCTCCAAGACGGCCCTTAGATCAGACGAGGTTTGTTCCTCCTTCTGTAGCGCCTCCTGGAGACTTGTGACCTCGATGATCTTCTCCTCGAGGCGGGCGGCCTCAACCAGGTGACCTTCCTCCACTTGGGCTGCCTCCCTCTTGGCGATCTTCATCGCCTCGACATTGGCGATGAGCTAGTGTCCAATCTACAAGAGAGGCCAGAGAATCAATATAAAGGCTAAGGAGTAAACTAAGTAAAGAAGCAAGAAGAAGAAAAAGTGAATTGACCTACCTCAAGAAAGGACCCCAGGGAGTCCCAGACCCACAGCTCAGGATCAGCAAGGATGATCCTATGGATGACCTCGGGCAGAATGCACCCTTCAACCAGCCTCTTTATTAAATCCCTATTGTTGAAGGGATTTTCCCCCAGATCTTTCTCAGAGCAGTCGGCCCCCTCGATGGCAGCCTTGCGGCTGCGGCTCTTGCGAGCTAGGGTCTTCTTCCTCCTCCTCCTTTCGGCCCTTGGTGCCCCATCGGGATGAGCCTCTGGAGCGGGAACCTCAATCGGGGGGCTCTGTGAAGAGGCTCGGGGGACTTCAGGCTTGACGTCAGAAGGGGCATCGATGGCAACGACCACCTGAGCAGGTGCGGCCCAGCTCGTCTCTTCTGTCCTAGCTCTCTTCACCGACCCCAAAGTTGCGGTGCCTTTTCTCTTATGGATTTTAAGACCCTGGGCTAACCTCTGAGCCATGCCTGTGTCCATGTCTGCAATAAAAGAAGATCGACATGGCTCAGAAATAGAATAAAAGAAAGGGGAAGCAAAAAAAAATATATATATATAAAAGTGGTTGACAGCTGACAGAGCCATTATTGCATCGTACTTAGAGCAACGCTCCAGCGAGAATTCTAAAAAAATCTTTTCGGATTGCCTTGATTTGAAAAGGCTCCAGCACCAGCGTGCCAAACGTCAAAATATCTGGAAACAATCGAGTACGAAAATCGAGGGAGGCAACTTCGACTGTGAAAGTTTCTCTGTACTTCTTTCATTCAGAACCCGAACTCAAAAGTAGGAGGACTAGTGTTGGGTATAAAATACCTCCAGCCGAAGTTTGCAAAAGGCCGACCCTTCCAGGGCTTTTTTGGCTTCCAACCTGATGTGGCTTCTTTCTGAACTCCCCCGACCGTCCGAGCTTCCATAATGCCATCCGGGCTTCTCCAATCATGAGCTTCTCCATTCATCTACCGGACTGCTCCAAATGCTCTCTGAACTCCGCTATCGATCGATTTTCTGCAGTGATCGACTATTCTCCGAATCTCTTCCAGACTTCTTCCAGCCACGATCGACTCTACTCCGAACTTTCTCCAAACTTCGTCAATGGCCGAATTTCTCCAACAGTAGGACTTCTGTAGTAACCAAACTCCATCCAAGTTTCTACGGTGGTCGACCGCCTTCTGGATTTCACCCGAGCTCCCATGAGAGCCGGACCTTTACCCCAAATTTTTATTGCAGGTGGGCTTCATCCAAACTCCTACCAGGGCTGGGCTCCATCCAAACTTCTACAATTGGTGGATCACAGACGAACTTCTATGATGAATAGCCTCCACCAGCAGGATCTCTACTCCGAACCTCTACTACAAGTAGTCTACTCCAAACTTCTACTACAAGCGGTCTATTTCGGATCTATACTGTAAGTGAATTCCATTCGAGCTTCTACTGTAAACGAATTCCTTCCAAACTTCTGTTACAGGCGGACTTCAGTCGAGCTTCTTCAATAAGCGGTCCCCATGCGGACTTCAACAACGTCAATCGGACTTCCACAGGACCCTTCAGACTCCTTTAGCAGACGAACCTCTGCAACGCCATCCGAAGTCCACTATCGGTCGACCCTCTGCCAGACTCCTCATGAAATCGGACTTCTCCAATAGAAAGTTTCCGTCCGAACTTCTACAGTAGATGATTTTCGCCTGCAGCATCAGCACTCTAGGCACACGACAACAGTAGACCCGTCAGCAACCTCGAAAATATCCAAACTTCTCTTGGGTTGATGAGACAGAGAGCCATTCCGCTCCATCAGACATCCCAGCCGAACTTCAGCTGACGGATCCGAACTCTCTAGCAAGTCATGACAATGGCCACTACTCTACTCCACTCTCTGTAATGAATTCCGCATGGCTCCACCACTCTATGACAAGTTGCGACAACGGACACCACTCCACTCTCCGTAACAAACTCCACGTGGCCCTGAATGGCCCCTGATGCCACTACTCTCTATAACAAACTCCGCATGGTCCTGAACGGCCCACTACCAGATGGTTACAGACGTCGCTGTCAATCAGTTACACTCTCTGTCTATAAAAAGAGACCCCCAGATACGTTCTCTCTAAGATCAAAATTCTATCTCAAAACTCTGCTAAAATTTCTATTCGAGTACTCCATTTCTGTTGAGGCAGAGAACTGACTTGAGCATCGGAGGGTCTTGCCGGAGCACCTCCAACTCTTATTTAGACTTCCCTTGCAGGTCCCGGCGACAGATGTGACCCCTCGACTCCAGCTTCTCCGACGTCAGCAAAATTTTGCACCAACATAATTATTAATTGGCTCAATTTGATTGAGCAATAGAGATTGGATTAGATCTAATTAAATTGGATTCAATTAGATTAGCTTTGGATTGATTGGATGCATCTCTATTGAATAATAGGGCTTGTTTCAGTTGATCTCAGGGATGCAAATTAATTTCTAAATTGAATATGATTCAATTAGTTTTATATAGATTTGGATTGGATCTAACCCTATTGGATAATAGGCTTGATTGGATTAAGCCCTAATGTCAAATGAAGTCTCTGATCTTCATTTAGAAACAATCTCTAGATCAATAGGATTTTAATCTAACCAATTCTCAATTGGATTGGGGCCTAATTAGATTCATAATTAGACTAAGACCCAATCAGTTAGTTTATTATAACTAATTCCTAAATTAATTAGGATTGGATCCAAGAATTAGTTAGAGTTTGATCAAGATCTTGAATCCTATTTGGAATAAGACTCATCCAAACCAACCCATGTGCCTATTTAATTCTCCATGCCCCACTCTTCTTCACGTAGAGAAATCTCTATGCCCCATCTGTGTGCCCCTCTCCTCTCTTCCTTTGGTGAAAGAAAAGAGGCATCCCTCTTTTGTAGTCACCCAAAAGAAAAAAAAAAAAGAAGGGGATCCAAAAACTCCACATGCCTACCCCCTTCTCTCCTCCCCATCTTGATATGATTTTGTGAGGCTTTTCTTGCTAGTTTTTGATCATCAAAGAGAGGCTCCTCTACTGGTTATACAGCAAAAAATTGGAGAAGAAAAGTTCTTCCTAAAGAAAGAAAGAGAAGGAAGAAGAAGGATCTTCTTTCTTGTGCACAGCCTTGGAGAAGGAGTTCTTCTCACAGATTTTTTTTTTAATTTTTTTCTAGGATAAAAATTAGATTACTAATTTTTAACATAAAAATTTAAGGAAAAAATATCAAAAAGATCTGGTTGGATGTTTGGGGCTTCTTAGAGTTCTAAATCAAAGAGAAAAAAGGAGAAGAAGAGAGAAGAATGGTTCTTCTCTTGGGTCTTTCTTTTGAATTCTTCTAGAGCTCAAGATTTCATATGAATTTTGATATAAAAAATTAAATTAGATCTAATTTTTATCATAAAAAATTAAAAAAAAAAATTCTTCTTAAAGGTATGAAAGGAAGAGAGAAAAGTTCTCTCTTATGTGTGGGAGAATTAAAAAGAAAGGATTCTTCTCTTGATCTCTATTGTAGAGAGTTGATATGTAGATTCAGGAAGAAAAAGAGTGGGTCTCCTCATTCTTTATCCTCTTCATGTTCCTCTTAGATCAGGCAAAACATGATATTTTTACAAGCTAGCACTCTCGAGGTTATCGATCAGCACATGGGCTTCGTGTAGATATCTGTAGAGGTCGGATATGTGTGCGGCTGTCGAGCATCACAAAGAACTAACTACCACAGACTTCGGATGAAGTTTTACCCACACTCAAGTATGAAGTTTTGATTTTAATTCATATTTAAATATGATCTAAATATAAATTAGATATGATCTAATTGCATATAGATATGATCTATAGTTGCTGAATTTTAGATTTCAAATTACATACGTACATATTAGTTCATGTCATGGATCCTGTATGGTAGTTTTAGATTTGATCTATGCATGCATTGTTGATTAAATTATTTAATCTATGTATATTCTACTGTAAAATTTTAAAAATGCATGCATAAAACCACTACACTTTCCTTCATAATTAAGTTGCTACAGGATCTAATTTTTATTTTAGAACTAATATATTTCTGAACTGTATAGATGCGTTACACAGCATGTGTTGCTGAGAGGTACGGTGATGATCCATCTTCTCAGTCCTACTTAATCTTGAGGGATGGCTCAGCACCATCAGAGGGGTGAGCAGGAGCCAGCTCATAGGATTTCACCACAGCTTCGATCCTCTTCCACCTCGATACCCTTCGGTATCCTCACAGACCTCGACATCCCAGACCTGAAGCAATGCACACAAAGAGGAGGTCGTGCAGAGGCTTCTGAGCTAGCGACCTCAGAGCCTCCTGGATGCCATCTGCAATATGATTATGGAGCTTCTCCAGGATCTACAGCTGCACGACCGATTGGGCTCATCATCCTAGCCATCACATCAGATATTTATATTACTAAATCTTTTTATTGGTTTTGAGTTTTCATATTTAGAAACTTCATATATTTATATATAGTATCATTTGTACTCAATATTTTGTTATCATTAAAATTAATTCTTGGATCAACACTTTCTCCTAGAGTTGACTCCTTTTGAGCCAACTCATAAATAGCTTGAGTCTACTTGGGGATCAAGAGTCTTTTAAAATAGTTCACTGTGGGCCATCCTTTTCATGTTCTATTGCCTTTCCAAGATGATCCCCTTCAAATCCTTCCTCTTCCAATATCTCAATCTCCACTTCCTTTTTCCTCCTGATTTTTGTTAGTTTCAATCTTCAATGACTCCAACGAAGCAATTAGCCCAATGTTTGGGAAGAAATCATCTAGAAATTCCTACCCCCAAGGTTCGCAAAATCAAGCCTCACATGGAAGAATGGAATACAAAGCTTAGAAATCTTCCTCAACAAATAACCAAGGAAGACATTATGCAACCTTCCTCATACTCTCCCTCTCCTCAGCCATGTCTATCAAGGGTAGCTTTCTCAAAGCAGATAGTCATAATTGGAAAAAAATAGATTTTAATTTCTTAGACCGAGAAGGGTTCTCCATTAGAAGAAATTGAAAAAGATGGGTTGGGAGTATATGTGCTCCCTAGATATCTCAATCTACCCCAAACTCGTTCAAGAGTTCTATAGAAATGTTAAATTCATGATTGGGGATTTGATGTCCAAAGTAAAATCATTGGTCCTAGGTTTAATTTTGATGAATAACAAAATATTTGAGTATATGACTATTACTAATGAGTTGTTTGAGTGTTTGAGGAGATATTTCAGGAAGCTAAGACCATATTTCAAAGATGTTCAAGACTTCCATCTTGAAGACTCAAAGAAGAAAGATTGAAGAGGTCAAGCCATATAGATTTTGAGTGAAGAAGGCCTAAAGTCGATCCTAGAAGGAGTAGAGTCAATTATGGCACATTTTCAGACTTTGGGACAGGCCTCGAGCCAACTTAAGATTTCTTAGAGCCAACTCTAATATGCAAGATCTAGTCGGCACAAACATTAAGTCAACTCTCGCAAACCTCAAGTCGACTCTCTTAGAAAAGATAAAGTGATGATTTTCTAAGAACAGTCCTTAAGTTGACTCCCGTGACCTCAAATCGACACAAGAAAAGCTAAAGTCGACTCCAAGTATGCTAGAGTTGACTCCACTGCAGCTGGCAGCTCCAATGGCTAATTTTTTAGAAGTTATAAAATGCACATAACTTCACCAATGGCTATTTGTCAACTCTTAATGGCTAGAGACCCATTTTGAGTGATGTTAACAAGGATTTGTGAGTATTTAAGACATTATTAAAGTAAGAGAACTCAAGAAAGACAAAAAAAAAATAAGAGAGAATACCAATAGATCTAAAAAATTTTGTTATGCATTAAGTAAGCAATCAAGAAGAGAGCAACAACTCCAACCACTTATTTTTTGAGCATTCAAGTGATTCTTAAGAGGAAGAAGAAAGCACTAATTGCAAGAGCTTTCTAACCCCTTAGATTGAGCCTCAATGACACATCATTTTCTCTTTAAGAAGCTAGAGTTTGCGTTAGATTTCTGAATTCAATATTCTGTGAGTAATAAGTTTCAATAGAGATTGAAACTTGAGGAATAGGCACATCTAAGTTTGAAATTGGATTTGTACAAGCCTAAGAGTGGTCTGAAAAAAGATTTTGGTTAGTGAGCCCATAAAATCTACTGGGTTAAGATTGTGAACTTAGAAAATAATTTTGCTGTAATCTTGATGATTATAGTGAAATTTTCAAAGAGATTGCTTGGAAAGTGGATGTAGGTATTGTGCTTGACACCAAACTACTATAAATTTTATTGTTTATGTGTGTGAATTTGTCTTCTATTTACTTTACAGTTTTATACTTCTACTCATTCATTCATTGATTCTATAGTGCACATATCTATTTTAAGTTAGAAAAATTTTTTGAAAACCCAATTCATCCCCCCTCTTCAGTTGTGTCTATGGGTAATAAGTGATATCCGAGCAGGCATTCTTTCACTTATTTGACTTGTAATCTAGAAGAAAAGATTAGATGGCAACCCAATTGAGTGTTTATTTTACTAATGTATAGTCTAACAAACCGACCACCTTTATTTAATGATTCTAACTATACATATTGGGAAGCACGCATACGCATATTCATTCAAGTATTTTTTTATAATCTATGGAGTATTATAATCAATGGATCATGCACATCCACTATCATTATAGATGGTAATGTTATTTCCAAACCAAAAAAAGATTGGGATGATATTGATAAGAAAATAGTGCAGTTGAATGGTAAAGCCATGAATGTGTTTCATTGTTCACTTGATCTCAATTAATTTAATCAAATTTCTATCTATATTTTTATCAAAGAGATATGGGATAGGCTTGAGGTTATCCATGCGAGTACCAACCAAGTGAAGAAATTCAAAATTACTACATTACTACATAAGTATGAGTTTATTCAAAATGGAACCTAATGAAATCATAACTAAAATATTTACTCAGTTTACTGATATTATAAATAGTCTCAAAATTTTAGATAGATCTTATACTAATAGTGATCTTATGAGAAAAATTCTTAGATCTCTTCCTCAAGCATGGAAGCCAAAGATAACAGCTATACAAGAAATAAAAGACCTCAACACCTTTCTCCTTGAAAAGCTTTTTGGCTCTTTCATGACTTATGAGTTAACCATGAAGCAAAATATAGAAGATGAGGTCAAGAAGAGAAAGATAATAGCTCTTAAGTCAACAGCCAAAGAAGAAGAAGAGAGTGAGGACTTGGAAGAAGAAGATGAAGATGAGAAAATGGCTCTCATAACAAGAAAATTCAGATACTTCATGAAGAAGAAGAGGCATAATTTTAAGAGGAGGCCATTCTCTAAGGGTGAGTAGAGCAAAGAAAGGGAGAAAGATAAAGATAAGGAGCAACCCGCCTATTTTGAATATAAAAAGCTGGGGCACTTCAAGATGGAATATCTCTTATTGAAGAAATTTTTAAAAAAAATAAAGAAAAAGATAATGGTGGTCACTTGAAGTGATAGTGAAGAGTCAAGCTCAGATGAAGAGGTGCAAGAAGTAGTGATTCTTTGCCTTATAGCTCAAGAAGAAGAGGTAAAATTTGAAGCCCAATCTAAATTTACATTTGATTAATTGCAAGAAGCCTTCTATGATTTAATTGAAGAACTTAAAAGGATTAGTTTGAAGAATAAAAATCTTAAGTATTCAAAACAGATTTTAATCCAAAAGAAAGAAAAGGTTTTGAAAGAAAAAGAATATATTCTAAAAGAAAACCAAGAATTAAAAAAATTGAAGTTGAAAAATACAAGCCTATAGTTGAAAATTTTACTTATAATTTTAAAAAAATTACAAATAATTTTAAGTAACTAAAGAGCTAGTTTTAATAACTCTAAGCTTCGATTCAAATCTTAAAAGAAATATAAATTCTTGAAAATTTTCTTTGCTAAAGAATTGTCCTCTACTTCTCAAAATATTACTTATTTTTGTTATGAAAAAGTAGGACATAAAACTTATAACTATGATTTTAGAAATTTAAAAAATGATCAAAAATATAAGAAAGTTTGGGTTCCTTAAGGAACCATCTCTACTAACCCTAAAGGATCCAAGATAATTAGGGTATCCAAAACTTCTACTTGATTTCTACTTATAGGTGTATCATGCAGCCAATGAAAATAAAGAAAAGTAGTATCTTGATAGTAACTGCTCAAGACACATGATGGATAATAAAAAATAATTTATCACTCTTGAGGCTAACGAGGAGTGGTAACTTTTGAAAATAATGGCAAAGATCACATCATTGGTATTGGTAATATTAGTATCACTCTTTCCACTTATATAGAGAATGTACTTTTAGTAAATGGTTTAAAGCATAATTTATTAAGTATAAGTCAGCTTTGTGATAAAAGCTTTAAAATTATTTTTGAGTCTTTAATGTACATTATGTCTAGTCCCATTCATAATGACATCATTTTCATTAGACATAGATATGAAAATATCTACATAATTGATCTAGATGATCATTCTGTGAAGAATGACCATTATCTAGTTGCAATGAATGTCAAAATCAATGAGACTAGCTAGTTATGGCATTATAGATCAAGACATGCTAGCATAGATTTAATGTTCAACTTAATTAAAAGAGATCTTATGAAAGGATTATCAAAACTTGATTTTGAAAAGAATTGAGTTTGTGATATATGTCAATTTGAAAAATAAATTAGAGTTCTTTTAAAACTTAAAACTTTATTTCAACTTTTAGATCTCTTGAACTATTTCACATGGACTTATTTAGACCAACTAGGACCACAAATCTAAAAGAAAAAAGATACAAATTTATGATTGTAGATGGTTTTTTCATATTTTTATTTGGATTTTATTTTTATCTTAAAAAGATGAAGCTCTTTTAGCATTTATCAAGTTTTATCAAAAAATTTTAAATGAAAAGAATTTGACTATTTTTTGTATTAGAAGTGATCATTAAATTAAATTTGAAAATCCATACTTTGAAAACTTTTGTAATGAGAAGGATATTGAACATAATTTTTCTACTTCTAGAATACCTCAATAAAATATTGTTGAAAAAAAAAATAGAATATTAGAAGAAATGGGTCAAACTATGTTATGTGAAAGCGATCTTTCAAGATATTTTTATACTGAAGCTATCAATTCAATATGTTATATTTTAAATCATGCTTTAATCTAACTAATTTTGAAGAAAATCTAGTATAAATTTTGGAAAGATAGAAAATCAAACATAAGTTACTTTCATATTTTTAGTTGCAAATATTTTATTTTAAATAATGATAAAAATAAATTAAAAAAATTTGATGTCAAGTCGGATAAAGGTATCTTAATAGGATACCCATTATCCAGAAAGACTTATAGAGTCTTCCACAAGAGAACACTTATTATTAAAGAATATATACATATAGTATTTGATAAAACTAATGATCTATGTTCTAGAAAAGAAAAAATTGTTGATGATGATACAGATATTATTGATAAAAAAATAGATAAACTTAGTCTCAAAGAATCTTCAATGCAAAATGATACAGAAGAAAGCAAGGTAGCTAAAAGAGAAGAGGAACATCATGAGAATGCTCAAGATGAGAGCTTGCCCAAGGAATGGAGGTATGTATATGGTTATCCTAAGGACCTAATTATTGATGATCCAACACATGAGGTAGGGATTTGTTCATCCTTTAGAAATGTCAATAATTATTTAGCCTTTGTATCTAAAATTGAACCTAAAACTACTAAAGAGACTGAAAAAGATCCAAATTAGATGATCACCATGCAAGATGAATTAAACCAATTTGAAATGAATAAAGTTTAGACTCTAGTTGATAGACCTAATGACTATCCAATAATTAGAACTAAATAAGCTTTTAGAAATAAGTTAGATGAAAATAGTGTAGTTGTAAGAAACAAAGTTAGATTGATAGCTAAAGGATATAATCAAGAAGAAGATATTGATTTTAATGAAACTTATGCTCATGTCACTAAATTAGAAGCAATCAGACTATTACTTACATTTACATGCTTTATGAATTTTAAGTTATATCAAATAGATATTAAAAGTGTATTTTTGAATGGATTCATATTAGAGAAAGTTTATGTTGAACAACCTTCTGGATTTGAAAATTATGCTTTGCCTAACCATATTTTTAAATTATATAAAGCTTTATATGATTTGAAAAAAAATACCTCATGCTTGGTATGAAAGATTAAATAAATTTTTACTTACAAATAGTTCTAATAAAGGTAGTGTAGATACAACCTTATTTTTGAAGAGAAGAAATGATGATTTGCTGGTTATACAAATATATATAGATGATATTATATGCGGTGCTACTAATGGATCTCTTTCTCCAAAATTCTTAAAGTTGATACAAGAAGAGTTCGAGATGAGCATGATGGAAGAGCTAAATTTTTTTCTCAAACTTCAAATTAAGCAAATCAAAGAGGTTATCTCATCAACCAAAGCAAATATATCAAAAAAATACTAAAAAAATTTGGGATAGAGAGACCTCTTGGTATGCTTATGAGTCCTTCATACAAACTTGATGAAGATGAGAATGGTAAAAGTATCGATCACAAACTTTATAGAGATATTATTGAATATTCACTCTATCTTACTACTAGTAGACCAGATATAATATTTAGCATATATATGTGTGTGTTAGAATTCAATTTAATCTTAAGATATTACATCTTCTAGCTATTAAAAGAATTTTTAGATACTTAATGAAAACTTATAATGTAAGATCATGATATTCTAATTTTTTTTTTATTAACTTAATTATATATTCTGATGCTAATTTTGTCAATTATAAGCTAAATAGAAAATATACTAGTGAAACTTATCAATTTTTAGGTATAAACTTAATCTCTTGATTTAGTAAGAAATAAAATTTGATGGCCCTATCTATGGTACAAATCGAATGTATTACAATCAAAAGTTGTTGTACTCAAATCTTAGGGATTAAGCAATAACTAGAATATTATGATATTAAATTAAATAAAATTTTTATAAGATGTGATAATACAAGTATAATTAATTTAATAAAAAATCTAATTCAATACTCAAGAACTAAATACATTGAGATAAGATATAATTTCATAAGTGATCATATTCAAAATGGAGATATATTGCTTGATTTTATTTATATTGATAAGTAATTAGCTGATATTTTCACCAAACTCTTAAGTAAAGATAGATTTAGTATGATTAGAAGAGAATTAGTTGTTTGTGACCATTTTGCATAAATTTCATAGAATTCTCTTAAAATTCTTTGATTTATTGAATGTCCAAATTTCTTGATGATCTTCAACTCAATTTCTATCTAATCAATTCCCCTTGAGCCCATATTTTTTTGTATTTTTTGTTTCTCTCCCAAAAAATCAAAAATTTTTTTGTGTTGAGCTCGAGTTGACTTAAGGTGAATGTCAAATTGACTCTTGCTCGAGTCGAGTCGAACAGGGTTCTCAAGTCGACTCCTACTTGAGTTGACTCAAAGTCGGGTCTAAGGCCATGAAAACCCTCTTTCATTTTTTTCACTTTCTCATTTCTTAGTAAACCAAGAATAGTGTCCTAAAATCATCCAAGACCTTCTTTAACCCAATTGAAATCTACACATGTCCATTCTTCCTTTTGATTTTGATCTTTTCCTTATACGCAATGGGGCCACGGAAGCAACTTGCCTATCATCGCAAGTGACCAAGGGATGAGGTCGAATCAGAGAGCAGTTCAAAGCACCGTAACGACCTATCTCGGCATGAAGAAGCTCTGGTTGCTCCTTCTTTGGCACCTCCTCCATCACCAGTGGATTCCCTCAACTACCACATCATCATGATAGGCCGGAAGATAGACTTTCATTTTCTTGATAGGGAGGGATTCCAGGTAGGGCAGTGGATCCGATAGCAGGGTTAGGAGAGATTTTGTAGTTTGGATTAGCCCATCTACCCTAGTTTAGCTAGGAGTTCCATAGTTCCATGGCCCAAAGATCCGATGATGCAGGTTGTACTATCAAGGATGTCTCTTTTCTACTAAGTGCAGAGAGGTTGGGATAGATTTGGGATATTCCTTGTAAGGGTATGGTTCCCCATCATTCGTTCAACAAAGAGGATGCATTGAAGGTTATCTTGGAGAAATTGGATGTCAGGGGGATCTCAGAGCTATTTGTGAACTAGTTGTCGGTGGAAACGCGATTGCCACATCACATTTTAGGAAGGATTCTCCTTCTGAAGATTGAAAGATTTGACTTCATTTAGGAGAGAGATATAGTTATTATGTATTGTATGATTCAGGGGGTGGCCCTGAATCTCCTTTCTCTGATCTTGCATCACATGAGAGATGTGGTCGCGAGGGCGAAGTCATGCCTACCTTATGGCATGGCTTTGACCTCAATTTTTAGAGAGGTTGGTGTGAGCTTAGAGGGTGAGGTGTAGCATACTTTGATGCATTGCGATACCTATAATGAACAATCCCTATATCATATTAAGTACCATAAATTAAAGGGTCGATGGATATGGTGGATGTTTGGGCAGGAGTAGTAGAGATAGGTAGATGAGGGAGGTCTGAGTCATCCTCAGGCAGATTCTAAGCCCAAGACACCTCCATAGCATATTGAGGCTGAGCTTGGCAGACTGAGTTCTGATGTTAGCAGATTAATAGAGAGGATGGAGGCTATGGAGATTAGAGTCAGATAAGATGAACCTCAGGACTTTTCTATTTTTGCTAGAGAGGCTGGTATATTGAGGGAGAGGATTGAGTCTATATTCAGTAGACTTAAGAGGTGATCAGAGGACTGCAGACTATAGAGAGATCCAGCATTTTATCCCTTTTGATCTCTATGAGGTAGTTGGTGGAGCAACCGAAGATCTATGCTCCTTTAATAGTGACAAACAGCACCAGCATTGGCAGCAACAAAGATAGTAGTTGGCCTTTCTAGTGGTCGTGGTAGGGCTCCTTCTTCTATGCCACCCCAGAACTCACCTTCAACTCAGCCCTCCACCTAGCCTTCTATGTCGACCCAACCCACTCCTAGACCACCCTTTAAGACATATACTAGAGGGAATGTAGGATTTCCTTCCTCCACTGATGGTCCTTCTAGTAGGACCAGGAGCAGGAGAACAGGACTTCCTATCATTAGGACTAGCTCCTCCAAGTTTCCTCTGATGAGGACTAGGCCTAGGTCTATGTTTTACTTTTATGATGTACTTACCTTTATGTATTGTTATCTTTCTTGCTTTAATGAAATGATGGCTATTAACTTCTGCAAGCAATACTTTTTGTATATAGTACACTCTATGTAACTCATTATATCCTTAATGAAAATGATGTATTTTATTCTTACCTTGTGCTCATCTTATATGCTTGATTGTTTCACTCTTTGATGATGACAAAAAGGGGGAGAAGTATAATGAGAAGTATATTGAGAAATATATATATATATATAGAAATATATAAAGAAGTACATAAATGTAGAAAGTAACAAGAATTTTGGTTTTGATAATAATATATGGTATCGATACTGAAATTGGCACAATTGACAAGCAAATAATGATGAGAAATGAAGAACACAAAGAGAGAGAACAAGATTTGAAAACATAAGAAGTCTAAAATTCAATTTGATAAATAGAAAGGGAGAGAAATTTAAATTTAAGCTAAACCTGAACTTTTACTAAAAGTAATCAGAATTTTTGAAAAAGCCAATCTGAATCTTGACAAGCATTTTGAATTTTGTGATCAAATTTCTTGCCCAATGTTTCAAAGATCTTAAAAGCTCTAATCAAATGTAGTCATTGCAAGTTCCGATGAAATGTATTTATTGTTCCAATATCATTTGTAGGACCTTAGCCCTTGACCATTTTCCCAAAAGGTTAAAATTCTTTGGAATGATCTTTGTCTATGTTGTGCATTGAGCTATCCTTAATGATATGCTTATGTCTTTGAAATATGTTTAAGTTATTGAATCTAAAATTATTTAAATTTTGGCTATATTATTTGTATATACTCAAAATTTTATGATCATCAAAAACATATAGATTGTTGACCCTAGATTTGATTTGATAAATAACAAAATATTAGAGTATGTGATTATTACTAATGAGTTGTTTAAGTATTTGAGGAGAGATTTTGGAAAGCTAGAACCATATTTCAAAGATGCTCAAGTTTTCCACCTTGAAGACTCAAAGAAGCAAGATTGAAGAGATCAAGCTATATAAATTTTAAGTAAAGAAGGTCTAGAGTCACCCTTAGAAGGAGTATAGTCAACTCTGGCACATTTTCAGACTTTGGCATAGGTCTTGAGTCAATCCAAGATTTTCTACAGTTAACTTTGGCACGTAGGATCTAGTCGATGCAAATCTTGAGTCGACTCCCATAAATCTCGAGTCGATTGTCTCAAGAGAGACAAAAAGATTTTCCATGAACAGTCCTTAAGTCAACTTCTGTAGACCTTGAGTTGACTCAAGGAAGGCTTGACTTAATTTCAGATTTACTAGAGTCGACTCCACTACAACTGATAGCCCAACGGCTAGTTTATCAAACTGTAGAATTGCATAGACTTCACCAACGATTATTTTCAACTCCCAACAACTAGAAATCTATTTTAGTGATGTTAACAAGGATTTATAAGTATCAAAGCCATTATTGAAGCAAGAAAACTCAAAAAAGCTAAAGGAAACAAGAGAGAATATTAATACACCTCAAAAATTCTGTTTGTATACAAAGTGAGCAATCAAGAAGGAGTAACAACTCCAACTACCTATTTCTTGTGCATTCAAGTGATTCTCAAGAAGAAGAAGAGGGTATTAATTATAAGAGCTTCTCTTGAAAGAGCTTGAGTTTGTGTTAAATTTTTAAATTCAATTTTCTGCATGTAAAAAATTTCAATAGGGATTGAAACTTGGGGAATAGGCTCATCTAAGCCTAAAATTGAATTTGTACCAGCCTAGAAGTGGCTTGAAGAAAGATTTTGATTGGTGAGCTTTCAAAACCAACTGGATTAAGATTGTGAACCCAGAAAATAATCTTACTGTAATCTTGCTAATTTTAGTGGAATTATCAAGAAGATTGCTTGGAGAGTGAATGTAGGTATTGTGCTTGACACCGACCACTATAAACTTTGTTGTTTGTGTATGTGTAGACTTATTTTCTATTTACTTACTTTATTTCTTTATACTTCTATCTATTCATTCATTGCTTACATTGCATTCACACTTAATTTGATTAAGTAATACATGTATCGACTTTAAGTTAGAAAAAAATTTTAAAAATCCAATTCAACCCCCCCCCTTAGGTTGTATCTTTAGGCAATAAAAATGCATGCAAATCTTCCTCAATATGAAACTATTAGGATAAATTCTCAAGTTGCCGATGGAAGGTAGCTCATTAGAATGACTAGAGTAGCTGTAGATTGGGTTGATTCACCTTCTAAATTTGGATGATGTGAGCGAGATAGGGGAGGTTTATATAAACTAGCTTTCCATTGAGATGTGCCTCCTTCACAGCACTATCACCAGAATTTTTTTCCTGAGGACAAGAAGATTTCACTTTGTTTAAAAGCAGGATGTGACAGTTATATTTTGTAAAACCTGGTATGGTGCTCTCAAGCCTCTGAAAAATAAGAAGGCCAGCAAGAGAAAGAAGCTAGACAAATAACAGCAGTCACAACTTAATCGACTCAGACTAAGATTGGATCAACTAAGTTCAAGATGAGTCGATCCAGTTCAGATATGGGTTGACTATATCTCAGATGGAGCATCAGATAGAAATGGAGAGTTTTAGAGTTTCAGACTGGTATACTTTTGAGTCGACTCAATCATCAGTGAGTCGACTTAGTGATAGGTGAGTTGACTAAGTCTGGACTGAGTCGACTATATCACAGATAAATAGAGAGTATAGTTTTTGAGTATCTGAGATTGAGCCGACTAAATTGGATGTTAGTCGACTCAGTGACTGAAGTTAGTCGACTCAATCCCAGTTGAGTTGACTAAGTGTCACGGGCAAAGCTTGCACGAGACTTCTACTTGGGTTTAGGATCAGATTCGATCATAAGACTTAAGGCCTTAGTTTGAGAGGTCTTAAGGGGGCTAATCGTATATTTGGGCTAGTTTTAAATCCAAAGGGATGTATGTATATGAGACATGGGTGTACATGGGCTCGGAGAGTGCATCACATCAGGTGAGCTATTTGAAAGTTTTATTGAGCGTGACCCATTTTGTATAGTATTTATACAATATAATTAGGTCAAAGAAGAATACAATGAATGAAATTTGCTTTTTCTCCCAAACCCTAGCTACTTTTACTCTCTTCTCTCTTTCTCCCTCTCTTGCACGTCCTAGGCCATCATTGATCTCCAGGTTCCTTGATTTGTTGAATAATCTCAGGTGTCCCTATATGATTCGATTATCGTAACAATTGGTATCAGAGCACTGGTTCATGAGGAAAGAAGGAATCGAGCTAGAAGGAAGAAGATCTTTGAAGGTTGAAGTTTTAGTGATCCTCTATCAAGGTATTTTTCAGATCTATCTTGGGTTTATGCTGTGTTAGTGGTGTAGATCCAATCATGGGGAGTAGCATCAAGGTTGATTTTGAAAAGTTTGATGGGAAAGGAGATTTTTTCATGTGAAAGGTACAAGTAGAAGATCTTCTGATCCAGCATGAATTAGATCTGGCATTGGAGGAGAGGTCGGACAGGATGATGGATCGGCAATGGATGTCTCTAGAGAAGCAGACATATGCAGCCATTAGGGGCTATTTGGCTAATGCAGCCCTATATTCGGTGCTGGAGGAGAAAACCCCAAAGGGGCTATGGTCGAATTGCACACCCTGTACATGGAGAAAAATATGTATAATAAATTGATGTTGAAGAAGCAGCTCTATAATCTTCAGATGCAGGAAAGTGGTGATGTAGTCGTTCACATTCAAAGGATCGATCAAATCAGCAATGAGTTGCAAAATGTTGGGGTGAAGTTAGAAGAAGAGGATCGATCATTACTGTTGCAATGTTCATTGCCCCAATCCTTTGATCCCTTGGTGACAACACTGCTATATGGGAAGGAGACTTTGTATTATGAGGATATTATCTCGATGCTTCGATCCAACGAGCAGAGGGAGAGGTTGACCAAGGAAGGTGTTCCCCAGGAAGGCTTGGCCATAAGGGAGAGATCAGATAGGGGATGGGACAAAAGCGAATCTAGGGGATGGTCAAAGTTTCGAAAGGGCAAGAAGGAAGTAAAGTGCTTCAAGTGCCAGGAGTTTGGTCTTTTCAAGCAGGACTATCCACTATGAAAGAAGAAGCAGGGAGAAAAGGCAGTAGCTGCAGCATTTGATTCATTGAGTATGGTGGCTGATCGTGAGGTGGAAGATGATCTCTTGATTGTGTTGGATGGTCACAGGAGTGGCACAGAGGTATGGACATTAGACTCAACCTGTTCACATCATTACACCCCAAACATGTCTTGGTTCGCCACATACACCAAACGAATGAGGGGAGCATGATACTAGGAGATAACCAGTTGTGCAAGGTTGCTGGCATAGGGACAGTTCAGGTGTAGATGTTTGATGGGATGGTGTGGATCCTTACTAATATGAAGCACGTCCCAGAATTGAAGAAGAACTTGGTGTCACTTGGCTATTTGGAGAGGAATGGCTGCAGCTTTAGCAGTCATGCCAGGAGTGGTGTACTGAATATCTCCAATGGGACCATGATAGTGATGAGAGGGAGAAGGCTGGAGAACAATCTTTACAGGTTGGAGGGTTTAGTGGTGATCGAAGATTCTGATACAGCAGCTACAGCATAGGATGAGCAGGACTTGCATCGATTGTGGCACTACCACCTAGGCACATAAGAGATCGAGAGATGCAGGAGCTGAACAGGCATGGGTTGATTCCAGACACAAAGGGTGGAGTTTCAGGGGTTTGCGAGCCATGCCAAATTGGCAAATAGAAGAGAGTTCAATTTATCATCAGTACAGTTAGGAGTGCTGCACCATTGGAGCTTGTTCACATAAATATTTGGGGGCCAACACCTATCTTGGCTAGGAATGGGGCCAAATATTTTCTGACACTGATTGCTAACTTCTCAAGGAAGGTTTAGGTTTATTTTTTAAGGAAAAATTCAAATGTCTTCTCCAAATTCAAAGTGTGGAAGATCAAGGTGGAGAAAGAGAAAGGGCGTAGTGTCAAGTGTTTGAGGTCAAATAATGGTGAAGAGTTTAACAGTAGAGAGTTCCAGACATTCTATAAGGAGTGTGGTATTCAAAAGTACTTCATAGTGAAGAAAACTCCACAACTGAATGGGATGGCTGAAAAGATGAATAGGACTCTCCTGGAGAAGGCCAGATGCAGGAGGCTGCAGGCAAGACTTTCTAAGGCTTTTTGGATGGATACAGTTGATGTAGCATGCTACTTGATGAATCGGTCACCTTATACCAGACTAAATGGAGGTATTCCTAAGGAAAAGTGGTTTAGGAAGAAGGGGGAGTTGGGCCATCTTAAGGTGTTTGGGTGCACGACCTATGTGCACATCGCTGCTGGTGAGCAAAGCAAGTTGGATGCCAGGTCGAAGAAGATACTGTTCCTAGGCTGTTCATGGGTCGTGAAAGGATACAGGCTGTGGGATCCCTTGGAGAAGAAGACTATCATCAGTAGAGATATGGTCTTTGATAAGAGCTCAGTTCTCCAAAGATAAGGAGGCATGGAAGAACAGCAGGAGCAGCAAGTCCAATCAAATAGTGGTGGACAACTAACTTCTTATACTATTTTGCCTTCTGCAGGTGTAGCTGAAGGACTTGATGTTTAGATGGAGCATTCCCTAAAGGTGTCTTCACAAGTGGAGAGGGCTCAGATGGGTGGAAGAAGTCAGGAGGTCCAGTAGGAGTAAGTTGGACCCAAGACAGACATCGGGGTTGCTCTGCACAAGTCCAAGAAGAATGTGCGGCAACCAAAATGGTACGACTTCAAGAAGACTATTTCATTTGCACTGGTGATTGCAAATGGAGACCCATATACCTATGAGGAGGCAATGGAGACCCATAACAAAAATAGATGGGTTCAAGTAATGTCCAAGGAGATGTAGTCACTTCACAAGAATTGGACGCGGTAGTTGGTGCAGCTGCTAGAAGGAAAGAGCCCTATTGGATGCAAGTAGGTCTTCTAGCACAAGGAGGGGCCTTCGGAGTAGGGAGGTATCAGCTACAAGGTGAGACCGGTGGCCAAAGGATACTCCCAAAAGGAAGGCATTGACTTCAGCGAGGTCTTCTTTTCAGTCGTCAGACATACACCCATTCGGTTACCATTAAGCATAGTAGCAGCTCAAAATCTGGAGCTAAAACAGATGGATGTCAAGATTGCATTTCTCCATGGGAATTTGGAGGAGAGCATATATATGGAGCAGCCACAGGGATTCACAGAGCTAAGGTCAGAAGGAAAGGTATGTTTGCTATAGAAGTCATTGTATGGATTGAAGCAGTCACCAAGGCAGTGGTACAAGTGCTTTAATTTATATTTGAAGAGCATTGGACCTTTCAGGTGTGAGTATGATTTATGTGTCTATGTGAAGACTTTGGAGGATGAGTCTAGGCTATACTTACTTTTATATATGGATGATATGTTAATAGCATATAGAAGTAAGAGGGTTGTGTAGGAATTGAAGGCAGCCTTATCTCGGGAGTTCGAGATGAAGGATTTGGGGCCTGCAAGGAAGATTCTAGGTGTGGAAATCCTTCGAGATAGAGCAAAGGGGCGGTTATATCTATCTCAGGGTGTCTATATATAGAAGGTTCTTGAAAGGTTTGGGATGAATGAGACTAAGTCGACAGCACGGCCACTTGTCGGACACTTCAAACTTTCGAGGGACATGTCACCATAGACTGAGGTGGACGCTCAGGAGATGGGAGAGTGCCATATGCCTTAGAGGTAGGAAGCTTGATGTATGCCATGGTGTGTTGTAGGCTAGATCTTGCCCATGCAATGAGTCAGACAGCAGGTTCATGGCATGGCCTGACAAAGAGCATTGGAGAGCATTGAAGGAGATTTTCAGATATTTGGTGGGTACAGTTGAGGTTGGCATCTGCTTTGGACAGCGAGGAGGTATCGAGGGAAGTTCCAACTTAACCAAAGGAGCTCTAGGGTAGATTGAAGGTATGTGGATGTTGATTTTGGGGGAGATGTGGACACTAAGCATTTTACGACTGGCTTTATTTTCAATATGAATAGGGGTCCAGTCTCATGGAGATCATACATACAGTTCATTACAGCCTTATCCACCATTAAGACTGAATACATCAGAGTTACAGAGGTGGCGAAGTAGGCACTATGGCTGAAGGGACCGTTGTTGGAGATAGGCTTGGCACAGGAGGCTGTTAAGGTGCATTATGATAGTCAGAGTGCATTGATACTGGCACAAAACTCTGTCAACCATGCTAGGATGAAGCATATAGACATCAGATACCACCGGATCAGAGAGCTTGTGGAAGAGGGTGAAGTAGAGCTGGTGAACATGCATACTTTTAGGAATCCAACTGATGCACTCACGAAGGTTCTTCCTAGGGATGGCTTCTACAAATGCATGGCACTGATGGGATTGATGGACAGAGTGGAGCTCGCTGAGGCTATGGGGCATCAAGGTGAAGATTGTAGAGCCTGGTGTGGTGCTCCCAAGCCTTAGAGAAATAAGAAGGCCAGCAGGAGTAAGAAGCCAGAAAAATAACAGCACTTAGCAACTTAGTCAACTCAGACTGGGTGAGTGACCCAGTCTAGAGATGGGTCGACTATGTCTCAAGTGGAGGACTAGATAGAAATGGAGAGTTTCAGAGTTTTAAATGGCATGCTTTTGAGTTGACTCAGTCATCAATGAGTCGACTAAATCTGGATTGAGTCGACTATGTCACAGACAAATAAAAGTACAATTTTTGGATGTCTGAGACTGAGCAGACTAAGTTAGATGTTAGTCGATTTAGTGACTGAAGTTAGTTGACTCAGTTCCAGCTTAGTCGACTAAGTGTCACAGACAGAGCTTGCACGAGACTTCTGTTTGGATTTAGGATCGAGTTTGATCTTAGAAACTTAAGGTCTTAGTTTGAGAGATTTTAAGGGGGCTAATTTTTTGTTTGGGCTAGTTTTAAGTCCAAAGGGATATATGCATGTGAGACATAGGTGTACATGGGCTCAGGGAGTGCATCGCATCAGATTAGCCATTTGGGAGTTTTTTTGAGCATTGAGCTTGACCCATGTTGCATGGTATTTATACATTGTAATTAGGTCAAGGAAGAATACAGTGAATGAAATTTGCTCTTTCTCCCAAACCCTAGCCACTTTTACTCTCCTCTTTTTCTATTGGATGTTATGCCTTAGAAGTCAGATTGGCTGACACTTATAAAACACTCTTATGACATAATTTATAAATTGACTTTGATATTAATAAAATTGAATTATTTTCTTTCATATTGTGTTTAATAGTGTCTATGAATCATCCACTAGATTAATAGGTATGATAACACATATTTTCAAAAATTAAAAATTTAAGACATGTTATTATAGTTAAATCATAAATTACTTTTGATCATAGGATCATCATAGGGACAATGATCAATCTGAAAGATTGGTATATGATCGCTTCCTTCAGATAAATGAGTCTTGAATTAATGGTGTAGAGATATCGGAGTGAAAGTATAGGTGCTTGTTAAGAACAAGGATACTGAGCGTGACCATTATCGAACAGTCATAAGGATATCTACCTTCTCGTCAGTGATATATTCATAGCTATGGTTGTGTGTTTAGTTCTCTAACCTGAGGTGCATCAATCATTCACTTTGAGGGTGTTGTAGTTTGATTACACCATAACTCAGTCTCCTAGCTATATGACGTCTTGAGATGTATGTTGGCTATAGTATGTTCATTATAGGAATTAGGTTGCACCAAGATGGGATCTATCAATCTCGATAGAGGACTAGTCCTATAAAGATCATGAGATTTAGTCCATAAGTCCATGGCCATGGCACTATGAAAGATAGAAAGGTGTTTCTATTGGGTTTCACATCGGATTCGATTCGAGTGATTCTATCATATGACAGTGATGAGGTTTGATGAGTTAACCTTGACTTCGATCCTGTCAGGACTCACAATAGAAGAATCGGATAATATGATAACTGCACCTAAAGATTCATCTCTTCAGTTTTGCTGGCTTGCCACTAAATATTGGTAGATATCACTAGTGAATTATAAGAGCTCAGTAGGATTATAATGGATCGATGATTCTTGATAGGCATAAGTTGAAATTGTTCCAACCCATTGAAAAAAATTTCAATGATACTATGATGGAGATCATGGTATATCTCACTATTAGACAGAATTGAACCTATGAGATCACACACTACTACAGAAAAAGACTACGATAGTAGTTTCGAACTACTCCGTAACCTAAAAAATCACCACCATAGCCTACGATAGTGGTCCATAACCACTGGCTCTATCACCATCATCGTAGGTCTATGATAGCAGTTATTATAGTAGTTGCTACAACCGCTGTCATATATAGGGTATAACAGTGGTTACTCAATCATTGCTATAACAAACTATATAGCAGCAATTTTCCAACCGCTGCTATAGATTGGCTATAGCAGCGATTGGATAACTGCTACTATATCTCTCTAGAACAATTTTTGCTATAGCCATTTATAGTAGTGGTTCTACAACCACTGCTATAGAATCTACAATAGTGATTTCATAATCGCTGATATATCTTTTATCATAGTGGTTTTATAATCCCTGCTATATCTTCTATAGCAGCGGTTATTAAACCACTTCCATATTTCAAACTACAACAGTAGTTTTACAACCGTTGCTATAGATGTACTGTTAGAATTTTGTGTCGGGGCATGCATGTGTGTTTTAAAATTTTTTTTTCTAAACAATGTAGTGGAATAGAAGATCAAAATATCTTTTAATTTTAATCATGCATGTATAAAATATAGAACACAAAGATCTACTTCATATGCTGAAATTGAACATATGTTGAATTTTATGCTGAAATTGAATATGTGATCGAATCACATACTTGTTTTGTAATTTCTTTCTTCGAATCTAAATCTGAAAGAGAGTAGGTTCTTCTTTAGCCATGCAAATATCCGACCTCTATGGGTATCCACTTAGGATCAGTCTGGAATAGCCCTCTTTGGTGTTGATCTTTCTTCTCTAAAAATAATCATCTTGCAAATCTGAACAAAGCCTGGATCGTGATCAACTCTTTGATCTTTTCTTTGATCTTTTTCTCTCTTCTTCTCTTGCTCTTTTTTTTTTGATTATGAAGTAATTAAAGTCTAAAAACCAGCAAGTAAAGAGGATGCCCAAGCTCCTCTTGGGCTTGAAGATGGTGGATGCCTAACACCTTTGGGTGTTGGAACCTTAGGGGAGAAGAGAGAGAGAAGAGAGAGAGGACATGGGAGCTCTTATAGAGGTGTGGCTAGCTAAAAATTAGATCTAAGAAGCCTTAGAGAAGACCCTTTTAAATAGGCAAAAAGTTTGAATCCTATTCAAAACCAAATAACCTCTTAATACAAGTCTTACTTGCATTAGAAATCTTTATTTCTTTAGTTATTAGACCCCCTTTAGGAGATCTATTAGACGTTAATTATTGGAGCCCTTGCACCCACTTTTGCACATGCCACATGACACTAATGGGATGCCCCAATCTGGTCCCACATGCCCTCCATTAAGTGAGCACACCCAACTTGATCAAATCAAGTGGCGCCCCATCCAAACAATCAAGAAAATTGTTTAAGGGTTTGATCCTTTAATTCATATAATCCAAAACCCTAGGCACCCAACAATTGGAGCCCAATGAATCTAATTCATTTAGATTATTACTAGGTAATTAAATTTAAATTAATCTTATCAAATAAAAAATTCAAATGTAAAGAGAAAATTAGTTTCAACTATGTGCTAGCAAGGTTATCCTGAATCCAGTAGGATTTTTCTAAATCCAATTGAGATTTCATAAGTCCAATTGTTTATTCCAGATCTAATCCCTTTATTGTGTGACCCCATAAGTTCAATTCTATCTGATAGTGAGATATACAATGATCTCTATCATAGTATCATTGAAACTCTTTTCAATGGATCAGAATAATTTCACTCTAACCCATTGAGGATTGTCGATCCTGGACAATCTTAATGAGCTCTCATAATCTACCAGTGACACTTAACAGTATATAGTGGCAATCTAGTAGAATCAAAAAAGAACCTCAAGGTGCAGTTCACATGTGATTCAATCTTTTATTGTGAGTCCTAACTAGATGACAGGTTATGGATAAATCATCAAATCACATCATCAGTGATATGATAGATTCGATTAGCTTAAGTCCAATTATGATCTTCATGAAAATTTTTTTCCATCAATCACACTACTGTGCCCACAAACTTTTGGACTTAGCCTCTTAAATTTTATAGGACTACTCTTTATCAAGATCGATAGATTCTATCTTGATGTGCACCCTACTCCTACAGTGGCCAACATCCACTATAAGGTCTCATTGAGACTATATTTATGTGTCAATTAAACTTCAGCAGCCTCACTGTGAACAGTCATACCATCGCAGGTCAAAGGATCATTCATACAACTACAGCATTGAGATAATCATGACGATCGATTAGAAATCTAAGTGTTCTCTCATATGGTCATGCTTAGTACTAGTTGTTCTCTAACAACTAACCACACTCATCACTCAGTATCTCTACCAGAGACTCATCTTCCCCAAAAGAAGCAATCAGTGCGTCAGTCTATCCAGATCAATCATCATCCTTATGATGATACTTTGATCGGAGGTATTTAAGAATTATATATATCTCTAATTCTTAATATCTTAAGAATATGTATCAAAATATTAATTCCATAGATGATTCAAAGACACATCACACTTTAATAAAAAATAAATTTATCTTTTATTGATCAAATCAATAAATTAAGTATAAAATTATACTCTAGATTTATTACAATGGATCCACCATATTCACTTCTAGGATATACATCTAACAACTCCCACTTGGACTAAAGTCAACTGGCCACTAATCTAAATTTCATCTTCTCAAGGTGGACTTCCATCTTTGGCTGGCTCAATTACTTTGTCAGTGAATCTATCACATTATCTGTGGAGTCTACTGTTCACACCTCAACATACTTCTTTTTGAGATAGTCACGTATGATATGGTACCGTCGCTCGATGTGCTTTTATTTCTGATGAGACCTAGGCTTCTTAGTAAGTGCTATGGCTTCATTGTTGTCACAATAAAGTGGTATGACATCCGATGTCATTATCCTAAGCTCCACAATGAACTTCTTAAATCAGAAGCCTTCCTTTGCAGCATCCGAAGCAGTGATATATTTAGCCTCTGTTGTCGAATCCACTATGATGGATTGCTTGAAACTCTTCCAACTGACTGCATCATCATTGCATGCGAACATATATCCTGATGTAGACTTTCTATCATCAAGATTAGATATGAAGTCTGAATTAGTATACCCCTCGACTCGCAACTCAGAACCTCCTTCAAAGATCAAAAAAAGATCCTTAGTTCTTCTCAAGTACTTAAGGATGCTCTTCATAGCTATCCAGTGCTCTTCATCTGAATTCGACTGATACCTGCTTGTGAGACTCACAGCAAGGGCAATATCAGATCGAGTACATAGCAAGACATATATGAAGCTCTCTATGGCTGAAGCATAAGGAATCCTACTCATGTACTAAACTTCCTCAGATGTGATCGGACACATCATCTTAGAAAGATGAATAGTATGCCTAAGAGATAAAAGTCCTCTTTTAGAGTTTTTCATGCTGAACCTCTTCAGTATTTTCTCTATATTCAGCTTTTATGACAGGCCTAGCATCTTTTTAGATCGATCTCTATAGATCTTTATTTCAAGAATACAGGATGCTTCCCCTAGATCTTTCATGGAGAATTTCTTAGACAACCATCTTTTGATTGTGATCAGTATGGGAATATCATTTTCAATAAGGAGAATATCATCCACATACAATACGAAGAATGTTATTTATGCTCTCACTGACCCTTTTGTATATACAAGATTCCTCTTCATCCTTAATGAAATCAAATGATTTGATTGTATCATCAAAATAAAAATTCCAACTCTAAGAAGCTTGCTTTAATCCGCATATGGATCTTTGCAGCTTGTAGACTCTGTGATCATCATCATTAAATATGAAACTCAAAGATTGCTCCATATAGATATCTTTCTCAAGATATCCATTCAGAAAAGTAGTTTTCACAATCATTTACTAGATTTCATAATCATAATAAGATGCAACAGCAAGTAGAGTGTGGATGGATTTCAGCATGACTACGGACAAGAAGATTTTCTGACAGTCAATACCCTCGCACTGACTATAATCATTTTCACAAATCTAGCTTTATAGGTCTCTACCTTACTATCAATATTTATTTTTTTTTATAAATCTATTTACACCCAATAGATACTATACCATTAGATGGATCCACTAAAGTCCATACTTGGTTCGAGTGTATCGAGTCAATTTCTGACTTTATTGCATCTAACCATTTCTCAGAATCGATGTCAGACATCACCTCGTCAAAGATATTAGGATCATCACCATGACCCTTATCTTCCATAAGGAATATTTCTTTTACTTTCTCCGTAAGCATATCCATGTACCTTTCAGAAGGTTGGAAGACCCTCCTGAATCTATGAGGTAGTAGAGAAACATCAACTACTGGCTCATGAATAATGGATTCCTGAGGATCCATAGCTCTTTACTCTTTAGAGACCTTCTCTTCAAGCTCGACTAACCGCCCACTGCCACCATCCTGGATAAACTATTTTTCTAAGAATATGGTAATCTGACTCACAATCATATTGTAATTTTATAAAAAATAGTAGTATCCCAGTAATTTTTTTGGATATCCTATAATATGAGCTATTACAGATCTATCCTCTAATTTATCAGCCATCTATCTCTTGACATAGACCAAACATCCTCAAATCTTAAGATAATCTAGACTTGACTTCTTACCATACTATATCTCATATGGTGTGATAAGAACAGACTTTGATGGAACCCTATTTAATAGGTGAATTGCTGTTAATAAGGCATGTCCCCAAAGATATAAGGATAAATTAGTAAAGCTCATCATGGATCTGACCATATCTAATAGGATCCTATTCCTCCTTTCGGATATTTCGTTGAGCTGAGGTGTTCTAAAAGGAGTCCATTAAGAGACTATGCTATTGCCTATAAGATATTTCAAAACTTTTTGACAAAGATATTCACCTCCTCGATCAGATCAAAGAATCTTAATAGGTTTGTTTGTTTATTTTTCTAATTTATTTTTGAATTTTTTGAATCTTTTAAAGACTTCAGACTTATGTTTCATCAGATACACATATCCGTATCAAGATAGATCATCGATAAAAGTGATGAAGTAGCTATAACCATCTCTGACCTGTATATCAAATAGTTCACACACATCGATATGTACCAGGGTAAGTAACTCGATGGCCCTTTCTCCATGTTCTACAAAAGGTAACTTGGCCATTTTTTCTCGAAGGTAAGATTCACAAGCTGGGTATGACTCTGGATCAAGAGAGTCAAGGATCTCATTCTTTTTTAGTTCATTTATTTTGTCCTCTCTAATATAGCCTAGTCTATGATGCCACAAGTACTTTTGGTTAATTTTATCTCTGAGTCTTTTTTGACCTACGGTACTCACTATTTACTGATTTAAATTCATATTCGTATTAACATGCAAGTGATATAGACTGTCAATTAAAAGATCACATACAATTAATTTATTTCATAAATAAATAAAATAAAAATCTTTATTAAAATTTAAATCAAAACTATCCTGTGCTAGCACAGATACAAAAATTAAATTCTAATTAGCTACAGAAATAAAATAGCAGTCATTTAAATCTAATCTAAATCCTGACGATAAGCAAAGAGGATAAGTACCAACGACTTTTACAGCAATCTTTGCTCCACTACCAATCTGAAAGATTATGTCACCTTTCCTCAACCTCCTACTTTCTATTAGACCCTGCATTGAAGTAAATATATGAGCACTTGAACTAGAATCCAATACCCAACTAGAAGTATAAGAAATCATAAGGTTAGATTCAATTACGAGCATACCTTCTGAAGATTTATCACTCTTTTTGGTCTTTAGACTCTCCAAGTAGAGTGGATGGTTCCTCCTCTAGTGATCGTCAGCATCATAGTAAAAATACTTTTCTTTTACTTCAGTCTTTTTTAGAACATCTTTCTTTGGCTTGCTCTCTTTCTTCTATTTCTTAGCAGATTTATTCTTCTTCTTCCAATCAGATTTTCTCTTGGTCGAAGAAGTCTGCTCCACTGCGAGAATAATGCCCTTTGAACTCTTTAAGGTTCCCTCGATAGTGATCAATATGTTGACCAGTTCAGGTATCGTGCAATCAAGTTTGTTCATATAAAAATTTATAATAAATTAACTATATAAACTCATAAAAGATTAAAGGATCAAATACATCTATAATTTCTTTAACATATCAAGCCCAAGCTTTCCAAGCTTCTCGATATCCTTGATCACTATCATACAGTGCTAATAGACTGACTGTCCTTCGTGCATCTTCAGATTGAAAAATCTCTTGGACACTTCAAAGTGCACTATATGGCTCTGCTCACCATACAACTCTTGTAGGTGAGTGATCATAGCTTTGGCAGTGGGCATATGCTCATGCTGGCTCTGCAACTTATTTGGCATTGATGCTAGCATATAGTAGTTAATCCGACTATCTTCATCCATCCACTTTTCATAAGCTATTCTTTGCTTAGCAGTAGGATGGTTTGGTAATACTAGACATTTCTGGTCAAGTACATGATCTAGTTTTTTAAAAGTCAGGACAATTCTAAGGTTTCTAAGCCTGTGTTTGTAGTTTGTTTCGATCAAATGATTAGATTCAAGGATGCAGACTAGAGAGTTTGAAGCTGACATTGTTTAACTGTGAGAGTAAAGATTCAAGTTAGAATTTTGTACTTTAAATTTATATTTTTTTTAGAGATTTTAAGATGCAAATAATAATTTTTACTAATTTTTTGGATCTCTCCACTCTTCAAGTGGGAAACAAAAATCCTAACATGACAACTGGATTCCTAATGGGTGCTGCATTCCCACTGATGCCATGTATCTTAACAATTATTGATAACATGCATATCGATGCATGGATAACTCTTTGTCCAAATACTTCTTTAAGTATGTTGCAGTGACTTGATCTCTAAGTCATGTGGGCTCATCTAACAGTTATTGACCACACTCCTTAGTTAAGTCTGACCCATCGCTCACAAGCAAGTGCAAGACCATCATTAGATCCCTCACCTATTAGTTATTGGGCCCAACTCCATCCTTACCTTAGAGAAACTCTTTGCTAATAGAGTGGTTGCATAGTTTTGGTGTAACTGAACCACTGTGACCAATCGAGAACAATCAATACCAGTAGCATGCCCGCACATCTACAATAATGGAAGACCTATGGACTTAATATTTATGGAGAGGTTTAAGCTTAGATCTCATCTAATCAGTCATCATATGATCGATCTAAGAAGCATGGGCCAAACCAAACCGTCAAGCAATCTTATTCAAGACTCAATCTTCCAAATTGATCAAATAAGTGGAGATCAGTGGGGGTCTCCCCATTGCTTTTCTTAGACACCAATAAATTGATCAGATCAGTGAATGAAACTAATTAAATAACCACCTCTCAATTACTTGTCTAAGACACTAATAGGTCAATTGGTCCAAATAGGTTAGCTTAAGTGAATCATGCTCAAACCATCGAGCCAAATTAGGTCCTTAGGTTAATCGATTCTACATATGAAATTTAATCGATTTGATCAACAATAATTGCATGATCTTATAACTTAATTGATCTAACCTTAATCAATACTTGATTTGATTTGATTAATTCTTAATCAAATTACACCTATTATGTTCAAATCAAAAATCTTAGATGCAATCTAATTACATGACCTAATTTTTAATTTTTTTATGACCAAAATCCTCATGCACAAACATAAATTTTAGATTTCAAAAGTAAATTTTAGATATAAATTTTTTATATGAAATATAAATTTTAAATTATGAAACTAATTTTTAGATTTAGCATACAAGCATATATCTCATATATGTATGTAAAATTTAGATCTAAACAAAAATTTAGATCATAATATGATATCATATATCTCATATACAAATAATGAATCATATTGAAAATAATTTTTAGACCTAAATATGCAATCATATATCTCATATATGAATCATAAATTAGATCAAATTAATTTTTAAATTTATGCATGCATCTACATATCACATATATATGAACTAGAAATCGATCTAGAACAAAATTCAGATCTATGCATGCTCTCACATATCTAATATATGATCTAAAAATTAAATCTAAAAGAAATTTTAGATTCAAAGCAATTATCTATACATCTCATATATGAAGAAAAATTAGATTTTAATTTTTTTTTCAAAATATGTATATCAATTTTATGCATATGAAATCCATGGCTCTGATACCACTATTGAAATTTTGTATCGGAGCATGAATGTATATTTCAAATTTTTTTTCTAAACAACATAGTGGAATAAAAAATTAAAATAATTTTTAATCTTAATCATGCATGCATAAAATATAGAATACAAGGATCTACTTCATATGCTAAAATTGAACGCATACTGAATTTTATATTAAAATTAAATATGTGATCAAATTACATACTTGTTTCATAATTTTTTTCTTCAAATCTGAATCTGGAAGAGAGTAGATTCTCTTAGTTATTTAAGCACCGACTTCTATAGATATCCACTCAGGATCGTCTGGAACATCTCTCTTTGGTGTTGATCTTTCTTCTCTAAGAACAATCATCCTGCAAATCTGAATGAAGCCTGGATCGTGATCAATCTTTTGATCTTTTCCTTGATCATTTTCTCCTCTTCTTCTCTTTCTTTTCTTTTCTTGATTATGAAGTAATCAAGATCTGAAAATCAGCAAGTAAAGGGGATACCCAAGCTATTTTTGGGCATGGAGATGCTGGACGCCCAACACCTTTGGACATTGGAACCTTAGGGGAGAAGAGAGGGAGAAGAGAAAGGGGATGTGGGGAGCAGTTATGGGAGGCATGGGCCACCAGAATTAAATCTAAGGAGCCTTAGAGAAGGCCACTTTAAATAGGTAAAAGGTTTGAATCCTATTTAAAATCAAATAATCTCTTAATACAAGTCCTATTTGCATTAGGAATTCTTATTCCTTTAGTTATTTGACCCCCTTTAGGAGATCCATTAAGCGTCAACTATTGGAGCCCTTACACCTACTTTTATACACACCATGTGGTATTAATGGCATGCCCCAATCTGGTCCCACACACCCTCCATTAAGTGGGCATGCCCAACTTGATCAAATCAAGTGGCGCCCCATCCAAACAATCAAGAAAATTGTTTAAGGGTTTGATCCCTTAATTCATATGATCCAAAATCCTAAGCATCCAATAATTGGAGTCCAATGAATCTAATTCATTTAGGTTATTAATAGATAACTAAATTTAAATTAATCTTATCAAATAAAAAATTTAAATGTAAAGAAAAAATTGGGTTCAAACATGTGCTAGCAAGGTTACCTTGAATCCAATAAGATTTCTCTAAACCCAATTGAGACTTCATAAGCCCAATTGCTTATTCCAGATCTAATCTCTTTATTGCGTGACCCCATAAATTTAATTCTGTCTGATAGTGAGATATACAATGATCTCTATCATAGTATCATTGAAACTCTTTTCAATGGATCGAAATAATTCTACTCTAACTCTTCAAAGATTGTCGATCTTGAGCAATCCTAGTGACCTCTCATAATCTACCAGTGACATCTAGCAGCATGTAGTGGCAATCTAGTAGAATCGAAAAAGAACCTCAAGGTGTAGTTCATATGTGATTCAGTCCCTCTATCATGAGTCTCGATTAGATGGTAGGTTATGGATAAATTATCAACCTCATCATTAGTCATATGATAGATTCGATTAGCTCAAGTTCAATCATGATCATCATGAAAACTTGTTTCCATCAATCATACTGCTGTGGCCACAGACTCTCAGACTTAGCCTCTCAAATCTCATAGGATTACTCCTCTCTATCAAGATCGATAGATTTTATCTTGATACGTATCCTACTCCTACAGTAGACCAACTATCGCAAACATCCACTATAATATCTCATTGAGACCATATTTATGTATCAGTCAAACTTCAGTAGTCTCACTATGAGCAGTCGTACCATTATCGGTTAAAAGATCATTTACATAACTACAGCATCGAGATAATCACTGACGATCTATTAAAAATCGAAGTGATCTCTCATATGGTCACACTCAGTACTAGTTATTCTCTAACAACTATTTGCACTCATCGCTCGATGTCTCTATATTGTAGACCAAAGACTCATCTATCTCGAAGAAAGTGATCTATGTGTCGGTCTATCCGGATCGATCACTATCCTCATAATGAAACTTTGACTGAGAGCATTTAAGAATTATATACATATTTTTAATTCTCAATACCTTAAGAATATGTATCAAAATGTTAATTCTATGGATGATTGAAGGACACATCATATTTGAATGAAAAACAAACTTATCTTTTATTGATCAAACTAATGAATTAAGTATAAAATTATATCTTAAATTTATTATAATATGTTAGTTATATTGGCTTCTAAGATATACATCTAACATGTATGACAGTGGTTTGTCAACTGCTGTGATAGATTTTGGCAGCAGTTGCCATAGAGATAAGGCAGTAATCGGTATGGCTACAGCAATGATTGTACAACCGCTACCATAACCTGTTGATTAGTAAAAAAAATAAAATTATCATTTTTTTATCTTTTTTTTATCGGATAGACATAATTCAATATATAACTACGCACACTAAAACTTACAAAAACCAAAAATTTTACATAAAACTCAATAACAAACATAATATTTCTTAAATACTCAAATTGTATTACTCAAATTGTATTATAATATTTTTTAAATAAAAATAAAATATATCAAAAATCAGATAAATCAAAATCTTCCTCTCCAAGCATTTCATCATCACCGAGAAGGACTGAAGTAGGATCGAGAGGGGCTGTAGCAGGAGTGGAAGGGGCTGTAGTAGGAGCTGGAGGGGCTGGAGATGAAATGCTAGCCAACATATTTTGAATGCTCAAAAGATCAACTCCAAGATGAGCAAACAACTGTATCACCATAGCGGACATGACACTCTATAGCTGAGATGTATGCTTCTCAGCTTGAGATGCGCACTCTTGAGCCTGAGCTACCTGCATGAAGGTCTCATCAAGATGCTCCTGGCTAACAACCCCAAAAGCATGTGAGGAGATACTTACCATAGACCAGTAACTCATTGATATATATTTGGGCCTACAACGAATCCTCTCAGAGTGCTTAGGTCCCAAGACTTGAGATAGATGGTCAAGGGGGTCAGAGGTGTTCAGGCCCTCGCTCGCAAGCACGTCTAACTACTCCTGTAATTATAAATTCAAATAAATCTCATAAAAAATACTATAATACTAATCATACTCTAATTATTACTTACAAAAGTCCTCCTGATCGTAGCATTCATTGGTCTGCCCTTCTTGTCCGTACGACTCGATCGAAAGATGGTGCTACAGCTGGGCATTACCTCCTCTCTTATCAACTATAACAATCAATCAACTTGTTAGAAACATACAAAAATAATAATTTAATAACTTATAAATTAAAGGATCAGAATTCATTATCTCTCTATACACATGACTAGCCATAGACTCACGATCGAGAGTGTGCGTGTACTCCTGAGCAGCTCAGTTCTTTCGATTTTGATGAGATGCAGCCTAAAAAATATTTAAATCACATAAGTTAAAATCAAATATAATTATTAGTGTAATAAAAAATTAACAAGTTACAAATTAATTCTACAACTCCTGGCTCCTCCGATGCCTAACCATCCCCTCCCAGTGACTCAGGGGACAATCCTGGATCCAAAGAACAAGCACCTCCTCTGTGTCCTTATGGTGCTCTAGCCACCTTTTATGGAGCTTGACCTTATAATTTTGGTACAACTCTTCAATCTTCTATAGTCAGGCTCTCGAGCCTTTTCATGATCTGAAAAATCATATCTTCTATGTACAAAATTATCAGAAGTCAGTTACGAAATTATTCTAATCAAACATAATGTAATATATCATATGTATATATATATTTAAGATACACTTATCCAAATCTCCTCCTACACCCGATCCTTAACACCAGCATCCATCAATCGTCAGTCTACAGGCAGTACGAGAATGATGTTGGATCGCCTCATAAGTACATCAAAAAAGGAATGCATCTCCCATGCGGTCTCTCCGACTGGCCTCCCCTCTTGATCATACTCCACCATAACCTGATGTTGGCAGTTCCACACATGCGGCAAGCGTGTGGGACTACAAAATATCCTACTGAATGATGCACCCATAATAAAAATATATTACAAATATATAAGAGTGTATAATAACTATATAATAAATAAATAAATAAATAATTGACACAATAAAAACCTACTCTCATTAGGATTGGGCGATGTGGATGCTGATGGAGCCTCATCGATGGGTGGAGTATGTGCTGGAGATGTATAGGCTGGCGACATGACTGCTAGTGGCGGCTCAGATATGCCAGTGGCAGGAGTATATCCCTACAAAGCCAAAATTGAAACCGATGCGAAGGTGGATGGAGTATGCACCGATAGCGGCTCAAATGCCCAGCTCCATGTAGCCTGCCGAGGGGCAGGGGTGAAAGCTAGATAGTGTTTCGATGCCATCGTGACCTGCAACGTTAATGAATATTAACAAATATAACATGTTGTTGAACAATAATATTAGTAGAGCATCAACAAATAAATGCTAATATTTATACCAGCATGTTGAGCTTATCATCTCCTGGCATCTACAATATGGACATCACCATTGCTCCTAACAAATGTATTTGGGATCTCGACAATATCAGATAAGTTTTGTTCTGGAGAAATACTTTGTATGCATCGTCCAACATCATCATCAACCTCAGTATCATCAAAAATATGCCTAGGCACCATCCTCACAATAATATCCTATTAAGGCTCCAAGGGATCACTAACGTAGAAGACTTGACTAGCTTGGGAGGCAAGTATATACGGTTCTTCAGTGCGGAGATGGCATTGCATATTGATGAGAGTAAAACCGAACTCATTAGTCCTCATCCCTGACTGAGATAAGGTGTCAAACCAATCGCATTTCATCAACACAACCCTCCCTTTAGAATAGTAGTCCAAGATGACTATCTTCTCCACAACTCTATAATAGTTCAGATTCTTCGTACGAGGCTATGAATCCCTCGAGCTAGCATAACACCCATATTAGAAATCGCTATGGTTTCATACGTAGTGATTAAAAATTTTTCTAAAAGTTTATGCAATAGAAATAAATAAATTAAAATAATTTTAATTTAAATATGTATCAGATTTGATCTGAAAACCATAGCTAGGATCTTGACATGAACATACTACCTTGATTTAAAATCTAAAAAAGAAAACAAATGTTAGTAAAATCAAATCAGAGTCAGATCTCCATGCCTTTGAATCCTGTAGATGTCCTGGATTTCGATCGTAGCCGTGCACATGTCCGACCTCTATTGGTATCCATACAGAGATGCTTGATCAGAGCACCGAGATCACTGATGTACTAGTACCTTGTAGATCTCGCTCCTCAGCCTTGGATCTGTATCTCTTCTTCTAGATCTTGAAGAAGAAGATTGCTGTGCAAACTCTTTCATGCAGATCCAATGAGATCTGAACCAGATCACCAAGAAAAAAAGAAGAATATTTCTTCTTCTCTTTTTCTCTCTTAGATCTGATCTCTATCATATATTGGCATTGGGATGTAAGGAAAAAAGGAGAAGGCATTGAGATGATTTGATATCCTAAAGAAGCCTTCCACTTCTTAATGCCAAAAACTCATGCCTTACTCTTATTTCTTGTTGCACACACCTTCTTATCCCATGCATAACCTCTTTTTAACACCCTAAAAGATCAAATCTTATTTGATCTTAGGCATTCAAATCCAAATCAAGGGATAGATGGGCATGGAGATGAAGTTGTGCGGCAAGAAAGAAACTCCCACACAAATTAGCGCATGCCAATTCTTTTCCAAAATTTTTTGTTGCAAAAAAATTCCTTACATGCCATATCAGATGAGGTTTTATTGATTTGGATTAGATGGGTGTGGAGATGAAGTTGTGCGGCAAGAAAGAAACTCCCACACAAATTAGTGCATGCCAATTCTTTTCCAAAATTTTTTGTTGCAAAAAAATTCCTTACATGCCATATCAGATGAGGTTTTATTCTATTTTGAATCATATTCAAATAAAAATTAAATCTAAAAAAAAGAGAATCCCATATAAGGTGGGGAGCCAATAGTTGGCACCCCCTCTTCTTCACACATGCAAGAAGAAAAAAAGAATGCATCTCAATGCGTGCCCTCCCCTTCTTGGTATGAAATCTAAAGAGAGAGTCTCAAGAAATTTAGGCTTTTTGAGTCATGGTTCGTCTGGTTCAAGTTGGATCTTAATGGGATTCAAATCGAGTTTGAATCGAGTCGAATTCGAAAGGCTGTCAAGCCTGATCCAATCAAGCTTAAAATCTAAATCTGATTTGGATAATTAAATCTAATTAATATTAAATTAAATTAAATTAAATTAAATCTAATTTAAATTAATTAAAACTTAATGTATAATTTAATCAACTTCAATAAAATTATAATATTTATAATTAAGTCTCTATGCTAATAATTAGCAGTTGTCAAAACTATAATGCTGACAAATTAGCAGTTTCTAAAATTCAAACTATCAATCTGATTGATAATTTGAATATGATCCAAGCCATTGATCAGGTCATGCTTTTTTTGTATGTGATCCCTCAGATCCTATTTTGTCTGGTAGTGAGACATACCATGATCTCCATTACAGTATCATCGAAACTCTTTTCGACGGGCTAGAATGATTCCAACTCACCTCAACAAAGATCGTTGATAAAAAAATGATCCTAGTAAGTTCTTATGATCCACCAGTGATGTCTAGTAACATGTAATGACAATCTAGTAGAACAAAAAAGATGAACCCCTAGGTGTAGTTATTGTGTGATATAATCCCTCTATCATGAGTCCCAACTTGATGGAGGTCATGGAGAACTTGTCAAACCCCATCGTCAGTCATATGCTAGATTGGCTCGACTCGAGTTCATTTATGAATCTTGGAGAAATTTTTTTCTAATATTCACTCTTACTCTGGCTAGAGGCTTCTTGAGCTCAGTCTTGTGAATCACATAGGACTACTTCTTTTCTACTAAGATCGATAGATTCCATCTAAGTGCATCTAACTCCAAATAGTGAACCTAAACCTACAATAGCCAACATACATGGTAAGGACCCAAATGGCTAGGGATCAAGAGAACATGCAGTCCAACTAAGTAATCTCACTGTGAATAGCCAATACACCACAAGTCAAAAGATCAGTCACACTATTACATCATCGAGAAAACCACTGATGAGTGAGTAGACATTTAAGTGGTTTCTCATATTGGTCAAGCTTATTGTAAGTTGTTCTCTAACAACTATCCACACTCTTACCCCAGTGTCTCTACACCGTAGACTCGAGACTCATCTGTCCTAAAGGGAGGTGATCCATGCATCGATCTTAAATGGATTGATCACTGTCCTCCGTCATGATCCTTCGATCGGAAGTATTTAGAAATTAACCACTAATGATATATGTCTCAAATTCTCGATATCTTGAGAATATATAAAATTTTTTTGTTAATTTTTAGGATAAATCATGGATATATATGACATGATTGGTTATCAAGACTGTCCATCAAGTATAAAACATATCCTAAGAAAAAGTATGTATCAGCCAAAATTGGCTTCTAGGATATATATCGAATAAACTTCTACTTGCACTAAAGCCTGCCATATACTTGAGCCCCATCTTCTGAAGATAGACTTCGATATTTAGTTGGCTAAGTGACCTGGGCCCACCACATCCTATGTGAAGTCTACTCTCTGTACCTCTATGTATTTCTACTTGACATAATCGTGTATATCCCTGCTCTATGTGCATGGACTTCTGGTGAAATCTTGGCTCCTTAGTGAGAATTATGGACCATTATCTTTGCAGTACAATATCATAGCATCTAATGGTATGATTCAGTTCCACAATTATAACAAGAACCAGAATACATCCTGCACATCTATAGCATATTCTGCTTTCATTGGTCAATTGCCTGGAACCCTTCCAACATACCGAACCAACATAACTCAAGAATACATATCGATATAGACATTCTATCCTCAGCATCAGTGTATCCTCCCACTCTTAGCTCTAACTCTTCTTCAAAGATGAAGAATAATCTCTTAGTACTTCTCAAGTACTTAAGAATATTTTCACAGCAATCTAATGCTCCCAACCTGGATTCAACTAATATTTGCTCGTGACTTTCACGACAAGATATACCAAGTTGAGTACATAGCATGGCATACACTTATGCCTAAGAGGATAATGGATCCCTCTTGGAGGTTTCAATAATGAACCCTTTCAGCACCTCTTCTATGTACTTGTCTGTGAAAATCAAACATCTTTTCAGGATCTATCTCTATAGACCTTTATTTTTAAAATGTTTGACCTAAGTCTTTGATAAAAAAATTCTATATGTAATCCCATCATAACTGATGTCAGTATGGGATCCTCTCACTAACCTTCATGTAACTACATGATTCCTTCTTATTTTTTATTAAATCAAACAATAATTCCAACTCCAAGATTTTAGCTTAAATCCATAAATAGATTTTCATAGTGTGATCTCTATCACTGGAAGTGAAATCCATAGGCCACTATAAATAGATACCTTTCAAAGATATCCATTTAGTAAGGCTATCTACACATGCAATTCTTGAAGTTGATGTACAACATCACCTCATTGTAGGTTTCAAAATCATCCTTATGTTTCCAATCTCTCTCGAAAAATATTTTCTCTTAATTCTTTGTAAGAATACCAAGTACCTTTCGAAAAGATGGAAGATCTTACTTCATCTATGAGATAAAGGAGGTACTGCATATACTGGCTCATCTTAAATAGGTTGTACAGATTCTGTGACTCATTGTTCTTTAGAGACTCTCTCTTTGAGTTCATCCTCCCACTGTTTCTAAGAAAATAGTATGATTGCTCATAATTATATTATGAACCACTGGAAAGAAAAATGACATCCCAAACTCTTTTAGGATACCCCATAAATAAGCTCTCATAGACCTATCCTCTATCTAGTCCACTATATTATATCTCATATGGTGTGGTGAAACTAACTTTAGAGGAAACATAATTTAAATTTAAAAAATTAAATTTTATTTCTAAAAAAATAACAGTTAAATTAGTGATATTCATGATGGACTAGACTATATCTCATACAGTGCCATCGCTCCTCACAGATACTCTGTTGAGCTGAGGTGTATAAGAAGAATTCTATCATGAAGCTATGCCATTCTCTTTAGATAATTGATAAATTTTCTATTAGGTATTGCATCTTTGATATGATCGAAGTACCTTTAGAATTTTTTTGATTTATCTTTTCTACTACACATCTAAATTCTTTGAATCTTTCAAAGTCTTTCAGATTTGTATCTCACATACATATACCTATACTATGACTATTCATCGGTAAAGGTGATGAAGTAGTGATAACCTCCTAGTCTGACTCATCAAATTGGCCATACACATTGTATGTGTATTAGGATAAGTATCTTAGTAGTCCTATCCCTTTGACCCACAAGGGACAGCTTGATTATTAATCCTTAAAAAAATGATTTATAGACTAGATATGACTTAACAGTCAATGAGCCCAAAGGTTCATTTTTTTCCAATCAGCAAATCATTCCTTCTCACACGTGATCTAGCTAAAGAACCATCTATATACTTCAGATGATTTGGTTCTAGATCTCTCAGACCCAATGGCATTCACTATTTGCTCAAACAAGTTCACAAATACATCACCATGGAAATGATAAAGAACTAAATTCAAATGGTAATCACCGAGGTTAGGTGCCCACGGCCACAGTGCAACTTTTGCACCATTGTCAACTCAAAAGAATCATTTCACCTTCCCTCAGTCCTCTTTCTTTCTTAGACTCTATACTAAAGTCATAATATGCACTATAGTCTAATGAGAAAGAGAAAATCATAAGATCAAATTTGATCAATTTGACATACCTTCCAAAGGTATGTCAATATTTTTTTAGATTCTCCAGGTATGTACCTCTGAATTTTTTAAGATCCCTTAGTTACCAGTATATTGACCAATTCAGTTAAAGTGCTATAATATTTATTTAGATAATAGTTTCACAAATTATCCATATGAATCAAAAATTATAGGATCAAATCCATTAGCAATTTCTTATACATGGTCATGTCAAGCTTTTCAAGCTCTTCGATATCCTTGATCATCGATCATGGACAAACTATCCATCACGCATCTCATACACTATGTGACTCTGATCATCTCACAATTATTATAGATGAATCAGCATGTCATTGGCAATCTACATATCCTTATGCATATTTTGAATTTCATCAACTATGGAATCTAATTTAGCACCTAACCTAATTATCAATATCCAACTATTTGTCAAGTATAGCTTGTTGACTATGGATTGGACAAGCGATGACATTGGGTTAACCTGATAAAGAACATGACTTAATTTTGAAAAGCTAAGAATTATTCTTAGATTTCTGAGCCAGAATATATAATTATTCTCAGTTAAGTGGTTGATATCTAGAATTCAAGCTAGAGGGTTGGAAGTTGAAGAATTGATCATAAAGAGCAAAGATTTAATTAGATGATTGTACTTGTAATAGTTTGTTCTAGAAACTTTAAAAATAAATAAAAGCTTTCACTAATTTTTCGAATCTCTCACACTCTTTGGATGGAGAAATAAAAATTCTAACGCGATAAGTGGTTCTAGTGGATGCTACGGTCCCATCGATGTATGACACCTCATCTAACAATTATTGATGATACGTATATCAATACATAGATAACTCTTTATCTAAATGCTTCTCTAAATATATTATAGTGATTTGATCTCTAAGTCTTGTGGCCCCATCTAATAGTTATTGATATATTTTTTAGTTAAGTCTGACCCATCATTCACTAGCAAATGCAAAGCCGTCATTGGGTCTCTCACCTAACAGTTATTGGGTCCAAACCCATTTTTACCTCAGAGCATCTAATGCCAATAGAGTGGTTGTGCCTTCCTGATGCAACTAAACTACTGTAACCAATCGAGAATGATCAACATCAGAAAAAGCATCCACATCTCTACAACGGTGGAAGATCGGTAGACTTAATATTTAGTGAGAAGATTTAGGTTCAGGTCTCTTCTAATTAGTCACATACATCTGATGTAATGACTAATATGGTTTGGATCAGCAAATTTCATGTCTAACCAAACTAGTCGGCACGGGTGAACTTGGATCAACAAGTAACCTAATATAAAATATAATCTTCCAAAATGATCAGGTAAGTAAAGATGAGTAGGGATCCTCCCGTTGCTTTTCTTAGACACCAACGAATTGATCAAATTAGACAATGGAACCAATTAAAGAACCACCATCTGAGACTTGCCTTAGATACTAAATTGGTTGGTTAGAATCAATTAGGTTAACCTATAGATCTGGGCTCGAACCACTGAGCCAAATTCGGTCTTAACTTAATCAATTCACATTACATATGAATCAATTTGACCAACTACAACTAAATTCAATTTTGAGTCCCTTTGATCTAATCCTAACCAACACTTGATTAGGTTTGATCAACTGCTCAAAATTAGAAAGGGTTCTAACTTGATTTAATCAATGACCCTAGTTGTAGTTTAGTCTCTAAACCTAATTTGTTCAACCATACCCGAATCCCATGTTTTATGTATTGAAATTTAGATCTTAAATTCACAATATTAGATCTTATAATTTTGAATCTTAATTCTTAGTTAAGTGTATTATGTATATGGGTTTAAGTTTAGATCTTGAAATAATTTTTAATCTAAACTATTTGTATTGTATCTCATGCAATTTTACTGTCTACAGAATCGAGTCGATTCACCCTGATACATGAATCAACTTATCACAGTGAGTCGGCATAACACTGAGACGAATAAAAACCTATAGACCTAGCCTGCATAGTTGAGTCGGCTCATCAGCAAATGAGCCAACCTACTAGGGTCTCGAGTTGACTCCAACAAAAATAAGTTAACTCACCAAGTACTCGAGTCGACTCCACAGGCATACCAGTCACAGTATCATATTTTCATGCAAACAAAATCTAAGGTTTTGGATCTAAGATTTTGCAGAAATTAAGTTTTAGATCGTGTGTCAAAATAATATATCACATATAATATTTAATGATCTAAAACACATAAAAATATATACATAATCTGATTTAAATCTAAAATATGCAATACATATAACTTTTTATTTGTTATTCATCTCTGTGAAAAACATCACAATCGGCACCCCTACATGTCATAAGAGAAAATCCATCGAATGGACAAGAAAGGAACTTTAGTCCCTTCATCTTTTTATGATCGAACGGTCACGGTGATTATCCCAATTCTATTACTAAACAACTAAGAGATTAATCTAATATATCACATATGTAATCAATTAAAAATCAGATCTAATTATCTTTCGCATGTCAAACATATAAAAAATAATTTTGAATTTATGCACGTAGAAAAAATTTCAGCAATCATACTAGATTCAAATTAAACCCTAATTAATATATTCAGATCTAAAACTAATTTCAGATCTGAATAATTCATGATTTATTTTAGATCTAAAATAATTTCAGATCTAAAATAATCCTGTAATCATATTACAATATGTAAAAAATTTAGATCTAATATTAATCGATGTTCTACATCATTCTAGGATAACTATTCAGCACAACAGGATTATGCTATGACAACCTTATTTCAGAACAATATTGATCATCTTACTAACCTTCAGATTTAATTTTTATAAATCAAATTTTAGATTTGAGGAATTTTCATGTTTGTATCAGAACCTTTGCTCTGATATCACTGTTAAAAATCGTTATAGTTTCATACATGTAGTTTAATTTTTTTTTTTAAAATTTATGTAGCAAAAGTAAATAAATTAAAATATTTTTAATTTAAATATGTACCAGATCTAATTTGAAAGCCATAGTTAGGATCTTAACATGAACATGCTATCTTGATCTGAAATCTAAAAAAAAAATAAACATTAGCAAAATCAATCAGAGATCAGATCTCCATACCTTTGGATCCTGCGGATGTCCTGAATTTTGATCGTAGCCACGTATGTACCCGACCTCTGCTGATATCTACATAGAGATGTCTAATCGAAGTATTGAGATCATCGATGTACTAGCACCTTACAGATCTCTCTCCTCAGCCTTGGATCTGCATCTCTTCTTCTAGATCTTGAAGAAAAAGATCGCTGTGCGAATTTTTTCGCACAGATCCAACGAGATCTGAACCAGATCATCAAGAAGCAAAGAAAAACCTTTCTTCTTCTCTCTTTTTTTCTATCTTAGATCTGATCTCTATCATATCTTGGCATTGGGATGTAAAGAAGAAAAGAGAAGGAGGATGATTTGATGTCCTAAAGAAGCCTTCCACTTCTTAATGCCAAAAACTCACGCCTTACTCTTATTTTTTGTTGCACAAACCTTCTTATCCCATGCATAACCTCTTCTTAATGCCCTGAAAGATCAAATCTTACTTGATCTTAGGCATTCAAATCTAAATCAAGGGATAGATGGGCGTGGAGATGAAGTTGTGCGGCAAAAAAGAAACTCCCACACAAATTAGCGCACGCCAATTCTTTTCAAAAAATTTTTGTCACACAAAAAATTCTTTACATGTCATATCAGATAAGATTTTATCCTATTTTGAATCATATTCAAATAAAAATTAAATCTGAAAGAAAGAGAATTTTAGATAAGGTGGGGCACCAACTATTGGCGCCCCCTCTCATTCACGCACGCAAGAAGAAAAAAAGGATAGTCTCAATGCGTGTCCTCCCCTTCTTGGCATAAAATCTAGAGAGAGAGTCTTAGAGAATCTAGGCTCTCTGAGTCATAGTTCATCTAATTCAAGTTGAGTCTCAATTGGATTCAAATCGAGTCTGAATTGAGTCGAATTTGAAAGGCTATCAAGCTTGATCCAATCAAGCTTGAAATCTAAATCTGATTTAGATAATTAAACCTAATTAATATTAAATTAAATTAAATTAAATTTAAATTAATTAAAATTTAATCTATAATTTAATCAACTCTAATAAAATTATAATATTTATAATTAAGTCTTTGCGCTAACAATTAGTAGCTGCCAAAACTATAACGCTTACAAATTAGCAATTTTTAAAATTTAAACTGTCAATCTGATTGATAATTTGAATATGATCCAAGCCATTGATTAGGTCATGCTCCTTTTGTATATGACCCCTCAAGTTCTATTTTGTCTGATAGTGAGACATACCATGATCTCTATCACAGTATCATCGAAACTCTTTTCGATGGACTGGAATGATTCCAACTCACCTCAACAAAGATCATTGATATGAAAATGATCCTAGTGAGTTCTCATGATCCATCAGTAATGCCTAGCAGCATATAATGGCAACCCAGCAGAATAAAAAAAATAAATTTCTAGGTGTAGTTATTGTATGATACAATCCCTTTATCATGAGTCTCAACTTGACGGAGGTCATGAAGAACTCGTCAAACCCCATCATCAATCATATACTAGATTGGCTCGACTCGAGTTCATTTATGAATCTCGTGAAAACTCCTTTTTAGTATTCACTTTTACTCTGGCTTGAGACTTTCTGAGCTCAGTCTTACGAATCACATAGAACTACTTCTTTTCTACTAAGATCGATAGATTCTATTTAAGTACATCCTACTCCAAACAGTGAACCTGAATCTATAATAACCAACATATACAGCAAAGACCCGAATGGCTAGGGACTAAAAGAATATGCAATCAAACTAAGTAGCCTTGCTGTGAATAGCCAACACATCACAGGTCAAAGGACCAGTCATACTACTGCAGCATCAAGAAGACAACTGACGAGTGAGTAGACATCCAAGTGGTTTCTCATGTTGGTTACGTTCAGTGCAAGTTATTTTCTAACAACCACCCACACTCTCACCCCAGTGTCTCTACACCACAAACTCGAGACTCATCTACTCTAAAAGAGGATGATTTTGCATCGATCTTAAATGAATTGATCACTATCCTCCGTGATGATCCTTCGATCAAAAGTATTTAAAAATTAAACACTAATGATATATATCCCAAATTCTCAACACTTTGAGAATAAATAAAATCATCTTTGTTAATTTTTAGGACAAATCATGGATACATATGACATGATTGGTTATCAAGACTGCCCATCAAGTATAAAATATGTCCTAGAGAAAAGTATGTGTCAGCCAAGATTGACTTCTAGGGCACACATCTAACAACCCAATGGTGGCACTCACCATCATGCCACTATTTTGTGTTGTCATGTTTATAGCTTAACTATGAATATTGAACCTGTAGCTATTAATGACGAGCATTTTGTACTCACGCATGGTGTGATTAAGTTCCATTAAAAGAGCACACACTTCATAGCTCACATCACCGGACGATAATCTCCACATCTAAGAAGATGACACCTAATTCGTAAACATGTTCCAATAGGATGTACAAGGTAGAAATAAGTACTTGCTTATATGTTCTTTGAACCACTGAGCGAACTCTTTGATATGTATTTTCTCTTTTTTTTGCATACTTAGAGCATCGTATTTTACTCTTATGACTTCCTTGTGTTTGCTACATAAGGAACAAATTTAGATGTAATAGGATATTTTCTTCTAAGTAATGAGAATAAATAAAGCTGAGTGACTCACCTTATGTATGGCTTAATAATATCACAATTGAACAACACGTAGCGGTGCGCCTTGTCCTTTTCCTCAAAGCTTAAATCAATGAGGCGGTATAAAGTGAAAAGTCCATCTGACTATGGAATGGACTCAAATACAGGCTCAATTGACTCATACTGATCATCCTAATTCCTTATTGATCGGTTATGATATGTCTCGAGCTTGTTTAAGTATGAGGTACAAAAATTCATACACTCTTGATCTAAATAACCTTCTACTATGGATCCCTTCGGATGATTCATATTTCTTATATAAGATTTTAGCATTTGAATATTCTCCTTGATGGGATATATCCACCAGCAGAACACTAGGCCTCCAAGTGTAACTTTTTCTATAAGATGCACGATGAGATGCATCATAATTATAAAAAATAATAGTGAAAATATCTTCTTCATATCATATAATATAGTCACCGTCCTTGCTTTCATTTCCTTCACATCTTTTTTAAGTAACCTCTTCGCATAAATATCTCTATAAAAGTTACAAAGATGAATAACAGTCATTCTCACATTTTTTAACAATGCATGATGAATAGCTATTGAGATCAACTCTTGCATAAATACATGATAATCATAAGTCTTGAATCCACTAAGTCTTATATCCTTATTATTCACACGCTTTGATATGTTGCTTAAGTACCCATCTAGGACTTTTATGTTCTCCAACATACGAAGAAATATAGACTATTCGGAGGCATTCATAATATAGCATGCATGTGGGAGCCTCCACTATTCTCCTCCTACCAGCTACAGATGGAATGATTTTCTAATACCCCATTCTTGCAAGTTAAACAAAAAATTCAAGACATCCTTGGTCTTATCCTTGATGTTCAAGATCATTGCCAATAGGAGCTCGCACATGTTCTTTTCCATATATATGATATTTAAGCAGTGGTACAATAAGTTTATCTCTGAATATGGCAAGTCAAAGAATAAGCTTTTTTTCCTCCAATTAAAGTGTGTCATCTGCCTTTGATCGATGCTTCCTCTTCTTACCACCAATCAGATTATCTTTCTCAAATTCAACACTGAGACCATCCAACTCTCTTAACACCACACTCCCAGATATTTGGCTAGATGCCTCACCTTCTTCAATAGTGCCATCGAAGGAGCGGGCATCCCTTCTATATGGATGGTTTTGACAAAGAAAGTATCGATGCCCCATAAAGTTAAAGCTCCTTTGATATGTCAACCTTTTAGACTGAGTGCATTTTTCACAAATTGGGCATGCTAGCTCACCTTCCATGCTCCAACCCGATATTAGGGCAAAAGCTGGAAAGTCATTTATTGTCCACATAAGTACCATGCGCATGAAAAATGACATTCATCAAAGCATCAAAAGTTGAAACACCTTGAATGCTCCGCAACTATTTTAGCTTGGCAATAAGAGGTTGCAAATAGACATTAATGTCATTCCCTTCCTCCATCAGTCCAGGGATGAGCACTGTTATGAAGGTGAAAGATTTTTTTATACACATCCATAGTGGGAGGTTGTAAATATGAGTAAACACTGGCCATACACTATGGTTGGTATTCATGTGCTTGAAGAGATTGAAACCATCGCATGACAAGCCCAACCTCATATTGCATTTCTTATGTACGAAGTCGGGATGTATTTCATTAAACTTTTGCTATGCCTCTTCATCAGCTGAATGTCTCAATACATCATCTTTTATTTGCTCCTCTGAAGGGAAAGAAATTATTTCTCCTAGGAAGGCCCAGGTTGCATCTAAAAATTTTTCTATTCATCTACATGATTAAGGATTAAATTTTTACCTGATTAGCGGTAGAATCAAAGATCAAATCTTAATTTATCTAGATTAAACCTTCATAGAGGGCCTGCATGTGCAGACCCTCTACTTCACATATACACCAGATGCCGCAGGAAAGCGGGATGAACTCCAATCCAATTGCCTTCACAAGCCAACCAAATGAGAGAGGAGATGTGCTGGTGTGACACCTCACACTAGCAGATGAAACACCCAAGAAGGATCCACACCCAAGGAGAGGAGGCAGCAACAAAAGGAGAGATGTAGGTGAAAATTAAAGACCTCTCTCTTCACACACCTCTCTCTCTCTCTTTCTCTCTTCTTTTAATCTGATTTATTTGCTATGCTTCCATAGGTAGAGATCCACTCTATTTATAGATGATTCTCATGACCCAATGAGAATAGGACTCTTAACTCAAATCTGATTTGAATTGATCCAATACTCATGAAAGAAAGATTCTTACATGAGATAGAATTGCCATCACATATGACAATCAACTTGCACCCACTCCCTCACCCATATGGGACACCCCCAAACCAACTTTATATCAAGTGTTGGTCAGCCCACATGGGAGGGAATTCTTAGTACAAGTAGGAATACTCATATCTTATACAAAATAGATCCAATTCGAATCCAATTCGAAGCTAGTTTGAAATAATTTTTAAAAGACTGTCAATCTCAAACTCTTTAGAACTTTTATACTAAGTCTAACTTAGATTTTGGATTTAATTTAAGATTAATTAATTTAGATTTAATCTAAAATTAATCAGTACTTAAATCTAATCTTTCATATACTCCATAAATCATAGATCAGAAACTGTTCCCTAGGATTGAACCTGAACCTCATATGTAGTGCTAGATAGACATAGTCAACTGTTCAATCTCATTTGATCCATAACTTAATTCTCAATCAAGTTAGCTTATATATTCAATCAAGTCAAATACTTTCAAATTGGACATATAAATATAGGTTAATTTCTTTCTATTTTATTTGATTTATGTGCGTGACTCCATAGGTTCAAACACTAAGTCGGTAGCACAGAAATCAATTTCTGCACTAATCGAGATACCATCTAACATTAATTTTTGATATCTAGATAGGTCAAATTATTATAAAAAAATATTTTAAAATTTATATACATAGTTATCGCATAATTCATTCTTTTGATCCTGAATACTCTAGGATGGTCTCAGATTAACTGTCAACTGAGATTGCTTCATCCCTATTGTATTTCAACCTTTCAAATCCATCTCATGGATTATCCTGGCTAAGGCTTTGCAAAATTGAACTACAGTGAAACATCAACTCCAATAATCTAGAGGGGTCAATCCCATCTTAATCCACACACAGTCTTCGTAAGTACTTAACTGTACCCAGTAGTCTTCCATCACTGTATTAGAAATTCAAATAGTCTGACACCAAATTAAAGTGAATTGCTTGCAAGTCACTATGATGATCTTAGGTCTGAAGAATACTTATACCCATGTGTTTCACAAGCAGCTCTTGACAGCAGAATGCTTAGTAGGTGAGTCATTTGTTCAGTGATGATGTACCCCTACATCTCACTTATATGCCATACCAGTGTCATCACACTCCTTGGTTAAGAGGATAACCAACCCATATGGCACACAATGATCTCCACTCGATAAATGTTATTGTCTTTTAATGACGTATCATTTGATCATGAATATGTTTAAGAACTATATGATAAATCTTCTTTTTATCGCACACTAGCATAGTTTTAAGGACTTCATCATAATACAAAAGTTCAAGAAAGATGATACTTTATGATGAAAAATATCAGAATAATTTTTATTTATTAAACAATAATTCATATACAAAGATGAACTCAATCATCATACGATTGATTTTAAGATCCAATTTCCAACAACTTCCACTTGAACTAAAGTCAATCGGGGTAGTTTCTTATACCCATCTTCCATTTGAAATCATCGAACTCTTTGATCCCAAGAGCATTAGTGAAGGGGTCGGCTCGGTTCTCCTTTTCATCAATCTTCTGAAGTTCGACGTCACCATGGTTCATGATATCTCACACTAGATAATAGCAGTGCAGAACATGCTTGGTGCGATGGTGCAACTTGGGTTCTTTCGCCTGAGCTATGGCACTAGAGCTATAGTAATACAAGGCCATCAATGAAAAGTGTAACTCCCAGCTCACTGATGAACTTCTGCAACCACACCACCTCCTTTACAGCATCCGATGCAGCAATGTATTCTGCTTCACAAACAGAATCGGTCACAGTATGTTGCTTGGAACTCTTCCAATAAACAACTCCTCCATTCAGAGTAAATACGTAGCCCGACACACTTCTGTTTTCATCACAATCTGACTGAAAATTAAAATCAGTATATCTCATAAGTTTCAGATCAGTATCTCTATAGATAATGTTGGTGCAAAAATTCGCTTGCGTCGGAGAAGCTGGAGTCGGGGAAGTCGCGGTCGCCGCCGGGACCTGTAAGGGAAGTCTAAACCGGAGGTGGGGTTGCTCCGGCAAGACCCTCCGACGCTCAAGTCAGTTCTCTGCCTCAACAAGAATGGAGCACTCGAACGGAGAATTTAGCAGAGTTTTGAGATAAGAAATGAGCTTATGGAATAACGTATCTGGGTTCCCCCTTTTTATAGGCGGGAAAGATAACGGATTGATGGCGGTATCTGTAACCGTCTGGCAGTGGGCTGCCCAGGGTCAGGCGGAGTTTGCTGCGAAGAGTAGTAGAATGGACCCGTGGCTATCACAGGGGCGTGCCACGTGGAGTCTGCCGCATGAAGTGGGGCGGCGTTTGTTGTCGTGATTTGCCAGCGGATGGGAGAATCGCGCGGTATCCGTTGCAGGAGGTGGAGCAGGACCGCGGCCATTTATCGTGGCCTGTCAGGTAGTAATGGAGCCACGTGGGATCCGTCGTAGGGAGTGGAGCGGTGCTGCGATCGTTACTGCAGCCTGTCAGGGAGTGGTGGAGCTGCACGAAATCCACCGCAGGAAGTGTAGCAGAATCGTGGCCGTGATTACGGCCTGGGAGTGCAGATCTGTCGGCTGAAGTTCGGCCGTGGTCGGAGTCTGACCCCACATAGGGGTCCGGGCGGAGTCCTCCTTGCGGTTGGGGTAGTGGATGGAGCCCGACTCCCATGGGAGTCTGAGCGGAGTCTTCCTGCAATCAAAGTTAAAGGCGAAGGTCGGCTCCCGTAGGAGTCCGGACAGCTTACCAGCAGTTAAGGTTGAGGATGGAGCCTGGCTCCCGTAGGAGTCCAGACGGAGTCCGGACGCAGTCTGTCTGTAGCCGTCGGAGTTGGGGACGAAGCCCGGCTCCCGTAGGAGTCTGGGCGGAGTCTTCCTACAATCAAGGTTAAAAGCCAAGTCTGGCTCCCGTAGGAGTCCGGATGGGGCTTACCAGCAGTTGATGTTGAGGACGGAGCCCGGCTCCCGTAGGAGTCCGGGCGGAGTCAACTTAAGGTCGGAGTTGTCGGCGGAGTCCGACTCCCGTAGGAGTCCGGACGAAGTCTATCTGCAGCCGTTGGAGTCGAGGACGAAGCCCGGCTCCCGTAGGAGTCCAGGCGGAGTCTTCCTGCAATCAAAGTTAAAGGCGAAGGTCGGCTCCCGTAGGAGTCCGGACAGCTTACCGACAGTTGACGTTGAGGACGGAGCCCGGCTCCCGTAGGAGTCCGGGCGGAGCCCGGCTCCCGTAGGAGTCCGGGCGTAGTCTTCTTGCGGTTGTAGTGGTTGGCGGAGTCCGGCTCCCGTAGGAGTCCGGACGAAGTCTGCTCGCGGTTGTAGTTGTTGGCGGAGTCCGGCTCCCGTAGGAGTCCGGACGAAGTCTGCTGACGGTTGTAGTTGTTGGCGGAGTCCGGCTCCCGTAGGAGTCCGGGCGGAGTCTGCTCGCGGTTATAGTTGTTGGCGGAGTCCGGCTCCCGTAGGAGTCCGAGTGGAGTTGTCATGTAGTCGATTCCGCTGAGGACTTCGGCTGTGGATATTTTATACCCAACACCAGTCCCCCCACTTTCAAGTTTGAATTTCAAATGAAGGAAGTACAGAGAGAGAGATGGGCACAGCCGAAGCCGTCCCTTCGAATCCTACGCACTGCCGCCCCCAGATATTTCGGCATTAAATGTGCGCGTGCCGGAGTCTTTTCGAATTGGAGTGGTACGAGGGGACGCTTCGAAATTCCCATAGGTACACTGGCCTAGGTACGACGCAATTATAATCCTGCCAACCGCCAGCCGCTTTTAGCCGCCTGCCAGGGGGAGTGGGACACGTGTCGGATGCGGACCGGCCTGGGGGGATTCGCGATCATTATGGCACCGGATCCCAGGGTCTATTTAAACTCGTCCTCCCACCTTTAGGTGTCCCACTCCGTTCCTGAGTTCTCACCAGCGTCTGCCTTCTCTTCGAGAGCCCTGTTTTAATGAGCGTCTTCTCGAGCCGTAGGCGTCTCCTGCTTTCGTCCCTCAGGTCCCTCAGAGTGAAATAGGTTAGTTCCAGCACCGCCAACTTTCTTCTCATCACCTAGGGACTTCTTTTCTGTCATTATTTTTCTTGCATTCCTCCGAGTTAGTCTGTGATCTCTCGTTCCCCCTTCTGTCCGTCTTCTTAGGGTCCTTTAGAGCCTCCCTTCGAAACCACTCGAAATGTCCTCTGGCTCTTCTGCTCCCGGCAGTTCTGAGAGCTCTTCTGCCTCAAACCCCCAGGTCTCCGTCTCTATAGATGAACCTGCATCTGGGGCTGGGCCCCGCTCGGTTTTCGCACCGGGTGCCATTCCGTGTTCCTTGACCTCGGAGGAACTCCTTCTGATAAGGGTTCAGTATGGAGTTCCTCAGGAGTACGACTTGGAACTACCGGGCCCTTCTGACCGGGCCAGCACTCCCCCACCCGGTCGCTTCTATTTGTATCAGGAAGCATTCCGTGCCGGACTCCGGCTTCTGCTTCCTTCCTTTGTCGTTGCCCTCTTCCGCTTCCTAGATATCTCCTTGGCTTCCGTGGCCCCGAATTCTTTTAGGTTCTTGATAGAATTTCTCTCCCTCTGCCACGTAGTCGAGGTCCAGCCATCTCTCTCCTTGTTTAGGCACTTCTATACCTTCAAACGCCATCCTTCGGTGAAGGACTGGTGGTACTTCTCCCCCCAGTTCGGCAAGAAGGGGTTGCTGAAAGGTGCCCCTTCTTCGATCCATAATTGGAAGGGAAAATTTCTCTTCGTCCACTGCCCGACCCTGAGACTGGGTCTGCCCCCTTGGCGCTCTCTGAGGGATTCTGTCCGCCGGGCTCCCAGCCTGGGGGAGGACGACCTCCAGACCGCCTAGAAGCTTCTAGCCTATTCCGCTCCTTTCCTTCCCAATCTTCTGAGGGAGCAGTTTCTTTTCAACATCGGCCTGAGTCCCCAGGATCCAGCGAGTATTCATCTTTTACCTTATCTTCTCTTTTCATACTTCCCTTCTCTTCTTCTTTTTACCTCCTCTTCCCTCTCTCTCTCTTTCCCCTCTGTTTCTTTCTTTCTCTCTTCTCTTCTTTTTTTTTTTTTTTGACTGATTGGCTTGCTCTTTTTTCTTCTTTCCTTTTCTCTCTCTTCTTTTCTTCTCTTCTTTTGTTCTCTTTCCTTTTTTTTTTTTTTAGGAATGGATGCCGAAGCAGTGCGGAGGCTCGCCAGGGGCATGAGGGTCCACAAGAGAAAGGGCGCTACGACCTCCGAATCGGCGAAGAGGGCCAGGGCGGAGGAGACGAGCTCAGCGGCACCTATCCAGGTGGCTCCGACCATCGACATTCCCTCGGATGCCGAGCCAACAGCTCCCCGGGCCTCCTCGAGGAGTCCGCCGATTGGGGCCCCCGCCCTGGGGGTCCGCCCCACGGAGGCGCCCACCGCGGGGAAAAGGAGGAAATCGGTGGCCCGCAGGGCGAGTAGCCGCCGAAATACTGCGGACGAGTCCCTCTGCTCCGAGGAGGGGTCAGAGAATCCCTTCAATGATAGGGACTTGATCAGGCGGCTGATCGACGGCTGCATTCTGCCTGACGTCGTGGAGAGGGTCGACCGCGTCGATCCTGAGCAGCGGGCTTGGGATTCTTTGGGGTCCTTCCTTGAGGTGAGCGACTCTTCATTTACATGGCTATTCAGCCTTTGTACTGATTCCCTAGCTGTCTTTGCAGATTGGGCACCAGCTCCTCATCTATATCGAGGCGATGAGCCGCACGAGGAGGGACATCCTCCAGGTGGAGGAACACTGTCGGGCGGAGGTTGCTCGCCTCCAAGCAAAGACGGCCGAAGTAGCCGCCCTCCAGGAGGCCCTGGAAAGGGAGAAGAAAGCCTGGGAGGAGGAGAGGCAGATCTTGGAGGAATCGGCGAGGAAGGCGGAGGCCGAGGTCGCCCACTTGGTCGAGCAAACTCCGATCCTGGTCTCAAAGGCCAAAGCCCTTGCGGTGAAGGAATTCAAGGCCTCCACGGAGATGAGGGACCTGAATATCCAGTTCGGCCAGGAAGCGTTCATTAAGGGGTTCGAGCTCTGCCAAGAGAAGGTGGCCAGAAAATTCCCAGAGCTCGACCTCAGCTTCCTAGGCGAGGAATCTGAGGACGAGGCCGGCCCCTCGTCAGCCGCCACTGCCGTCGCAGCCCCCGCGCTGAGTTCTCCACCCCCCGCCCCTGAGGTCTGAGACCTCCGATCTTGTACCTTTATTTCATCGTAATTTTTCCTTTCCATTTGTCTTTAAAAATCATTCAATCAATAAAGTTGAATTTCTCGTTGCGGATGGCTTCTCTTTCCTCCTTCCTCCTTCTCTCTGTTTTTCTTCCTGCAATGAATCATTCCTTGACGCCTTTACCTTCCGATGGCAGTGTCCTGCAGAAGCACTCCCCCTGCCCTTGGGGGTCCCGCTGAAATCGATGATCCAGCGGTTGAAAAAGGAGGCCCTTCACCTGACGAAGAAGTTAAAGAAGACGGAAGCCGAGCTCCGTAAATCGAGAGAAGGTCACTCTGAAGCCGCCACTGAGGCCGCCCACTTTCGGAGTCTCCATGTGAAGGGGATCATGGAGTATAGCCGGAGGAAGGCGAACTTCGCAAAGGAGCTCGAGGAATGCAAGAAAAGCTCCAGCGATCGGATTTGGGCCCAGGCCGTCGGGATCAGCGCCCTCAAGGTGGAATTGTCAGCTGCGAAGGGGAAGATCGGCCAGCTGGAAGGAAATTCATCCCAGCTCTTGGCCCAGGTCGACGATGACCAGAGATGGTCGCAGAAGGTTTCTGACCTTCAGCAGCAGCTTCAAGATGCCGAGGTGAGCCACGACGTGCAACGAGCTAGCTGGCGCAGGCAAGTGAAAGAATACAAAGGGAGATTCAGGACGGCAGCCGACGAAGTCGTCCGTCTCCAGAGACAGCTGGCTAGCAGGGCACAGCTTACTTCCACCCAAGATTCTGAAGAGCTCCAAGCCCTAAGAGGTACCGTGGAGGGGATTTCTGTCTCTCTCGGGGAAAAGACAGTCGAGCTGCAGCAAGTGAAGATCCAACTGGCACTCGAGCGGCGGGCCATCGCGGATGCAGAGGCGGGGTCTGAAGTTTTGAGGAAGAGGCATCGAGAGGCGGAGGCTGAGAGCCAGCAACTTCGTCGGGCGCTCCAGGACGCGCTGCGGAAGAGGGAAGAGCTAGAAGAGGAGATTGAGAATCTGAGGCAGTCCTGGTTGAGGAACAGAATAGATAACTCTAGGTCAGAGGGAGCAGGGCCTTCTTAGAGCTCTTTTTGTCTTTCTGTCTTGTCATGTAGTTACTTTCTTTTTGTCGTTTTGCCCTTCTTTCCTTGGCCTTCCTGGCTTTGTAGTGTGTATATCGGAAATGGAATAAAAAGAGCATTTTGTGTTACCTCGTCTGCGCGTTGCACTAATATTGCCGTCTGCCAAACCTTTCTTGTCGTTTGACTTGTCTGATGTAGACGTCGTCAGGGGGCGCTCGGTCGTCGATGCGTTAGCTCGCCTTTCTCGTCGTGCGTGGCCGCAAGCCCGAGCTTGGCCGTCTAGGTCCCATATTATTTTGGGGATGTCGTTGTCTTCCTAATCGGTGTCGAAAGTCTTCCTTGGCATCGTGGACAGAACCCGACTCCCGTAGGGGTCCGGGTGAAGTCTTCCCTGGCGTCGTGGCCGGAACCCAGCTCCCGTAGGAGTCCGGGTGAAGTCTTCCTTGTGGATGGAACTCGGCTCCCGTAGGAGTCCGGGTGAAGTCTTCCTTGTGGGCGAAACCCAGCTCCCGTAGGAGTCCGGGTGAAGTCTTCCTTGTGGGCGAAACCTGGCTCCCTTCCTTGTAGGCGGAACCCGGCTCCCGTAGAAGTTCGGGTGAAGTCTTCCTTGTGGGCGGAACCCGGCTCCCGTAGGAGTCCGGGTGAAGTCTTCCTTATGGGTGGAACCCGACTCCCGTAGGAGTCCGGGTGAAGTCTTCCTTGTGGGCGGAACCCGGCTCCCATAGGAGTCTGGGTGAAGTCTTCTTTGTGGGCGGAACCTGACTCCCGTAGGAGTCCGGGTGAAGTCTTCCTTTTTGTTCGAGCCAGTGTGAGGTTCTCCTCCCGTTTCCGGCTTGGCTGTGGGGGTGCGTTAGGGCGCTGTAAGGCCTCTCCCCCATCCGATCTAAAAGAACCGGGCCTTTGACTTTGCTCATGTCAGGATGAGGTTCTCCTCCTGTTCTTGACATGACTGTGGGGGCACATTAGGGTGTTGTAAGGCCTCTCCCCCCATCCGATCTAAAAGAACCGGGCCTTCGACTTTGCTCATGTCAGGACAAGGTTCTCCTCCTGTTCCTGACATGGCTGTGGGGGCACATTAGGGTGTTGTAAGGCCTCTCCCCCCATCCGGTCTAAAAGAACCGGGCCTTTGACTTTGCTCATGTCAGGACGAGGTTCTCCTCCTGTTCCTGACATGGCTGTGGGGGCACATTAGGGCGTTGTAAGGCCTCTCCCCCCATCCGATCTAAAAGAACCGGGCCTTTGACTTTGCTCATGTCAGGACGAGGTTCTCCTCCTGTTCCTGACATGGCTGTGGGAGCACATTAGGATGTTGTAAGGCCTCTCCCCCCATCCGGTCTAAAAGAACCGGGCCTTTGACTTTGCTCATGTCAGGACGAGGTTCTCCTCCTGTTCCTGACACAGCTGTAGGGGCACATTAGGGCGTTGTAAGGCCTCTCCCCCCATCCGGTCTAAAAGAACCGGGCCTTTGACTTTGCTCATGTCAGGACGAGGTTCTCCTCCTGTTCCTGACATGGCTATATTTTAAGAATTCGGTGGGGTCGTATCCAGTCATAATAAATCCATGCCAGTACGTTAAGTAGAAAGAAAATTAGATTCAAGGCAAAATCGTAAGTGATACATTTACAGGTTTTTCGAGCTCCTTGGTCGCGGGTGGCCCGCCCCTCCTTGAGGCCCTCCGGTGATGGAGTCGATGGTCCCGATGGGAGGTCGGTCCCCGGGTTGCTCCTCCCTTCTCGGCGGTTCAGACTGTGGAAGGGCTCTTGGCCGGTCTCCCCTACCCTCAGGCCTGCGACGGATGAATCTATCAAGTCGACCTTGCCGAATGAGCTCCTCGATCTCATCCTGGAGCTGGATGCATTCCTCTTTGTCGTGGCCGTGGTCGCGGTGGTAGAGGCAGAACTTGTTGGGGTTTCGCTTCTCGAGGTGTGTGCGCATCCTCTCTGGCCTAGGGAGCTGCTCCCTGACCTCCATTAATATCTGGGCCTTCGAGGCGTTGAGGGGGGCGTAGTTGCGAAATCTTCCTGGTGGAGAACCCCGTCGAACCCCACGGTCCGGGCTTCTCTGCCTGCGTGCCCGGGGTGGAGTATGGGCGCGCTTATGCCCAGGAGGGGATCGAGAACGCGGTCGGACTTCCTTTGGCCTTTTCTCCATTGCGGGCTTACTCGAATCTCCCGCTTGCCGCTCCCTTGCTGTCTCTTCATCCTTCATTTTGAAGGCTTCTTCCGCTCGGGCGTATCCCTCAGCTCGGGCCAGCAAATCGGCAAAATCTCTGGGATACTTCTTCTCCAGGGAGAACAAAAGATCATTCTTCTGAAGGCCGCCTTTCAGGGCGGCCATGGCAACTGATTAGTCCAAGTTCCGGACCTCCAGCGCCGCGATGTTGAAGCGGTTGATGTAGGCCCGTATGGACTCCCCTTCCCTCTGCTTGATGTTGATGAGGGACTCCGAACCCTTCCGGGGGCACCGGCTGCTGACAAAATGGGCCACAAATTGATGGCTCATTTGATCGAAGGAGAAGATGGTACCCGATTTCAAAGCCGAATACCAGTTCCTCGCTGCTCCCTTCAAAGTAGATGGGAAAGCTCGGCATAAGATGGCGTCAGGAGCACCGTGAAGCAGCATCATCATCCGGAAGGCCTCCAGATGATCAACCGGGTCTGAAGTCCCGTCGTAGCTTTCGAACTGGGGAAGCTTGAAGTTTGGCGGGATCGGTTCCTGCATGATCGTTTGGGAAAAGGGAGGGTCAGTACAAATATCCTCACCATAAGCGGGGGGCACATGGCGGAGTTCTTCAATCCGTCGGTTCATCTCCTGGAGCCTCTGGTCTAGGAAATCCTCTCGACTTCGAGTCTCGAGGGTCCTCTGGCAGAATGGGGGCAGGGATCTTCCAGGGGTGGAGTCGTGGTCCGATTGAGAGCTCTTTACCCTCGAGTTTGTTTTCCCAGGAAGGATGGGGCGGCTGGCCCAGGTGGCCCGCCCCGCCGTCGGGTTCTGGCATTCTGGAGATGCCCTTTCCGGGTGCGCTGACGCCTGCGGCTGCTGCTGCTGCATTGCTTGCACAGCTTCGACGAGGCCTCTGACCTGCTGTGCCAGCAAGTCAAACTGCTCCGCACCGACCGCCGTCGCTGGAGGAGGAGGAGGAGGAGGTTGAGAAATAGGAGGGGAGGCTGGAGCCTGAGACCTGGCCGCGGAGGCCGTGGACCGTAGCGTGGACGCCTTGCGTGGAGGCATCGAGTGTGGACCCAGCGGGGGAAAATAAGGAGTGGGTGTCGGAGGAGATGATCGGAGGCGGCTCCATTGAACGCTCCTTTAAGAACAAGGGTACTGCGAAGGTTCGACCCCTTCCTCTAGCGCCAATCCTGTTGGTGCAAAAATCCGCTTGCGCCGGAGAAGCTGGAGTCGGGGAAGTCACGGTCGCCGTCGGGACCTGCAAGGGAAGTCTAAATCGGAGGTGGGGTTGCTCCGGCAAGACCCTCCGACGCTCAAGTCAGTTCTCTGCCTCAACAAGAATGGAGCGCTCGAACGGAGAATTTAGCAGAGTTTTGAGATAAAAAATGAGCTTATGGAATAACGTATCTGGGTTCTCCCTTTTTATAGGCGGGGAAGATAACGGATTGATGGCGGTATCTGTAACCGTCTGGCAGTAGGCTGCCCAGGGTCAGGCGGAGTTTGCTGCGAAGAGTAGTGGAATGGACCCGTGGCTATCACAGGGGTGTGCCACGTGGAGTCTGCCGCGTGAAGTGGGGCGGCGTTTGTTGTCGTGATTTGCCAGCGGATGGGAGAATCGTGCGGTATCCATTGCAGGAGGTGGAGCAGGATCGCGGCCGTTTATCGTGGCCTGTCAGGTAGTAATGGAGCCGCGTGGGATCCGTCGTAGGGAGTGGAGTGGTGCTGCGATCGTTACTGCGGCCTGTCAGGGAGTGGTGGAGCTGCGCGGAATCCGCCGCAGGAAGTGTAGCAGAATCGTGGCCGTGATTACGGCCTGAGAGTGCAGATCTGTCGGCTGAAGTTCGATCGTGGTCGGAGTCTGACCCCACGTAGGGGTCCGGGCGGAGTCCTCCTTGCGGTTGGGGTAGTGGGTGGAGCCCGGCTCCCGTGGGAGTCTGAGCGGAGTCTTTCTGCAATCAAAGTTAAAGGCGAAGGTCGGCTCCCGTAGGAGTCCGGACAGCTTACCAGCAGTTGAGGTTGAGGATGGAGCCCGGCTCCCGTAGGAGTCCGGACGGAGTCCGGACGTAGTCTGTCTGTAGCCGTCGGAGTTGGGGACGAAGCCCGGCTCCCGTAGGAGTCCGGGCGGAGTCTTCCTGCAATCAAGGTTAAAAGCCAAGTCCGGCTCCCGTAGGAGTCCGGACGGGGCTTACCAGCAGTTGATGTTGAGGACGGAGCCCGGCTCTCGTAGGAGTCCGGGCGGAGTCAACTTGAGGTCGGAGTTGTCGGCGGAGTCCGGCTCCCGTAGGAGTCCGGACGAAGTCTGTCTGCAGCCGTTGGAGTCGAGGACGAAGCCCGGCTCCCGTAGGAGTCTGGGCGGAGTCTTCCTGCAATCAAAGTTAAAGGCGAAGGTCGGCTCCCGAAGGAGTCCGGACAGCTTACCGGCAGTTGACGTTGAGGACGGAGCCCGGCTCCCGTAGGAGTCCGGGCGGAGTCTTCTTGCAGTTGTAGTGGTTGGCGGAGTCCGGCTCCCGTAGGAGTCCAGACGAAGTCTGCTCGCGGTTGTAGTTGTTGGCGGAGTCTGGCTCCCGTAGGAGTCCGGACGAAGTCTGCTCGCGGTTGTAGTTGTTGGTGGAGTCCGGCTCCCGTAGGAGTCCGGGCGGAGTCTGCTCGCGGTTGTAGTTGTTGGCGGAGTCCGGCTCCCGTAGGAGTCCAGGCGGAGTTGTCATGTAGTCGATTCCGCTGAGGACTTCGGCTGTGGGTATTTTATACCCAACAGATAAGTATTGGTCTTTAGTATTTCTCAAATACTTAAGAATTACTTTCATAATCTTCCAATGCTTTTGATCTGGATCAGACTAGTACCTACTCACTACCCCTAATAAATAGGCCACATCCGGTCTCGTATATATCACAGCGTACATGATAGATCCCATTATCGATGCATATGGTATTCTACTCATATGCTCTCTCTCCTCAGGAGTTGTCAGACAATCCTTCTTGGAAAGAGTAATTTCATAGTCTATCGAAAGATAATCTTTCTTAGAATTATCTATGTTGAACTACTTCAATAAGGTATCAATGTACGTGGATTGGGATAGTCTAAGCATCCTTCTAGATCTATCCCTATAGATTTTTATCCCAAGGATGTAGGATGCTTCTCCCAAGTCCTTCATGAAGAACTATGATGATAGCCACAGCTTCACACTCTGTAAAATTAGAATGTCATTTTCTAGTAACAGTATGTCATCCACATACAGCACAAGAAAAATGACTACAGAATCAGAAGTTCACTTGTAGACGCAAGGTTCTTCTCTGTTTCTAATGAAGCTATATGTTTTGATCACCTTATCAAAATGTATATTCCAACTCCTAGATGCCTGCTTAAGTCCATAAATAGATCTTTTCAGCTTGCACACTTTCGACTCATCTGTGGATGTGAACCCTTCAAATTGTATCATATACACCTCTTCTTCCAGCTCTCCATTAAGAAAAATGATTTTGACATATATCTACCAGTTCTCATAATCTAAGTGTGCAATGATAGCAAGCATAATCTGGATGGACTTGAGCATTGCCGTAGGAGAGAACATCTTATCATAGTCAATACCATAATGCTGACGGTAATCCTTGGCAACTAGACGGGCTTTATAAGTCTCCACCTTCCTATCCGCTCCTCTTTTTCTTTTAAAAATTTATTTACATCCTATAAATTTTATCTCTTTTTGACAGATCAACCAGTATCCATACACCATTGATCTCCATGGACTCCATCTCGGACTTCATGGTCTCAAGCCATTTTTAGGAGTCGGGCCTTTGCATGGCCTCTATATAGGTGATCGGATCCTCATCATTCTTATTAAGTTTGTTGGGGTCACTATCCCAGATCAGAAAATCATAATATCTGTCCGACTGATGCAATACTCTACCGATCTCCTTAATGGCGCCTCTACTGGCTCCGGATTTGATTCACTAATCAAATTCAATTCTGTGTATGTTGGTCCTCCCACCTCATGAACTTTATCAAGTTTAATTTTATGGGCATTAGCTCCTTCACCAAGAAACTCCTTTTTCAAAAAGACTGTCCGGCTACTAACAAACACCTTTTGCTTTGTAGCAAGGTAGAAGTAGTATCCTTTAGTTTTCTTTGGGTACCCTATGAACAAGCATTTATCAAACTTTGATTCAAGCTTATTTGTCTTTAAATGCTTGACATAAGCTGGACACTCCCAGACCTTAAGGTGTGAGAGTACCGGCTTATGTCCAGTCCATATCTCATACGGAGTTTTATCAACAGACTTGTTGGACACCTTATTTAAAATGTAGCAGGCAGTTTCTAAAGCATATCCCCAAAAAGAGATTGGCAGACTCGCAAAGCCCATCATAGATCGGACCATGTCTAACAAGGTTTGATTTCTCCTCTTGAACACACCATTATGCTATGGTGTTCCAGAAAAGATCCACTATAAGAGAATTCCATTCTCTTTAAGATATGTCAGAAACTCATTGGTGAGGTATTCATCTCTTCGATCTGACTGAAAGATCTTAATATTCTTTCCAGTTTATTTTTCCACTTCAGCACGGAATCATTTGAACATTTCAAATGATTCTGACTTATGCTTCATAAGATAGATATATCCATACCTCGATAGGTCATCTATAAACATAATGAAGTAGTAGTATCCTTCTCTAACACTTATGTTCATAGGCCCATATACATCAGTATGTATTAGACCTAGGACATTGCTGGCTCTTTCATCTTTTTCTTTAAAAGGTGACTTAGTCATCTTACCAAGTAGATAGGACTCACAGGTAGATAATGATTCACAATCATCTATCTCAAGGATCCGTTCCTTGATTAACTTGTTAATCCTATTCTTGTTCACATGAATATAAGTAGTTATCATATAAGTACCTTGTGAAGCAATCGCTTACTTCTTTCTCTTATTTTTAGGCCTGTTTGAGTCAAAGGTGAGTATATAAGCAGGATAATTTTTTTTTTTATGATCTAGCTTCTTACAGAAGAAGCACTCTGCCTGGCTCTTATCAACTTTTGATGATTTATTCTATTTGAGATTGGTGGCATGGGATTTCTGTATTTTTTTTTCTTTTCTCTCCTAGAAGATTGATGCCCTATGGATGAACCTCCCACTAAATTCACTGACTCCTTTCAGAGTTGGTGATATTTTTTAAAAGTTTGCAGTAATCCTAGCAAATCATGATAGTTTACTGCAGGCTTCGTCATTCTGTAATGATTGAGAAAGTGTAGGTAAGATTTTGGTAGCGAATTGAGGATAGCATCCTTGCCTAACTGCTCATGCAATGGAAAGCTAAGTTTGCTAAGGCATTCAATCTGCTCAATCATGTACAATACATGATCGGTGACTGAAGCCCCCTCTCACATACGGGTATTGAACACTGCACAGGAGGTTTTGTATCTCTTTACATCCTCAGGAGTGCCGAAGGACTCATTCAACATTTGAACGATCTCCTCTAGATGTGCATCCTTAAACTTATGACTAAGTTCATCATTTATGGCTGCCCTCATCACACAAAGCATGGTCATTGAGCAACTTCATGTAAATATCTCTCACGGTATAAAGAGTATTAACTGCAGGTTCTTCGGGTGCTTGATCCGTAAGGATATACAAAATTCTCTCATGCTTCAAGACGATCTTCAACTTTCGATACCAGCTATCGAAGTTGGATCCGGTGAGCCTATCTCTATCCAACAGCATACGGAGGGATAATATGTTGGCCATAACTGAAAGAAAAAATATTAGCCTATTAGTATATAAATTATTTTAATCCTGAAGATATTAACTTTAGTCTAAAGATTCTTCTACTATTTTTATAAATTGGTAGCCTCCACCTCCAACTCAAAAAATTACACTAATTTTTTAATGGGTACTAGAATCTACACGGACTGCATTCGGACCTGAGTGTGGCTCGACCAATCCTAGTGTATCCATGGGTAGTGTTGGTGCAGAATTTCATCGATGCCGGAGAAGCTGGAGTCGAGGGGATCGCATCCACCACCAGGACCTGCAAGGAAAGTCTAAACCGAAGTTGGGGGTACTCCGATAAGACCCTCCGATGCTCAAGTCAGTACTCTACCTCAACAAAAATGGAGCACTCAAATGAGATTTTAGCAGAGTTTTGGGATAGAATTTTGAGCTTAAAGAAGAACGTATCTGGGGGTCCCTTTTTATAGATGGAGAGTGTAACTGATTGATAGTGACGTCTGTAACTGCCTGGTAATGGGCCGTTCGGGGCCATACGGAGTTTGTTACGGAGAGTAGTGGTGTCAGGGGGTCGTTCAGGGCCACGTGGAGTTTGTTATGGAGAGTGGAGTGGTGTCCGTTGTCGCGACTTGCCAGAGAGTGGTGGAGCCACGTGGAATCCATTACAGAGAGTGGAGTAGGGTAGTGGCCATTGTCATGACTTGCCAGAGAGTTCGGACCTGACGGCTGAAGCTCAGCTGGGATGTCTGATAGAGTGGAATGGCTTTCTGTCTCAGCAATCCAGGAGAAGCTCGGATGGAGACTTTCTATTGGTGAAGTCTGCTAGAAGTTCGATTGCCAGAGAAGTCCATCTGGGATTTGCCTGATGTGGAAGCTCGCCTAAAGATTGTCCGCCAGAGAGGTCCAGTTTCATGAGGAATCCGATATGGGGTCGTCCGACAGTGGAGTTCAGATGGCATTATGGAGGTTCGTCCGTTGGAGGAGTCTTGAGAACACTATGGAAGGTCGAACGTTGGAGGAGTCCGAGATTCAATTCTGTTGTAGAAGTTCGAACGGAGTCCAGCTCTTGTAGGAGTCTGGATGAAATTCGCTTATTGTAGAAGCTCGGACGAAGACCAGTTATCGTGAAAGCTTGGATGGAGACTTCTTATTATAGAAGTCCCACTGTTGGAGAAGCCTGATCATTGACGAAGTCTGAAAGAAGTTCAGAATAGAAATCCAGCTGGTGGAGCCTGTCCGTTGTAGAAGTTTGTCTGGAATCCATCCGCTGTAGAAGTTCGATTGGGATCCGGCTCTTGTAGGAGCTCGGATGAAATCTGAAAGACGGTCGACCGTCGTAAAAATTTGGATGGAGTCTGGTTACTGTAGAAGTCCTACTGTTGGAGAAGCTCGGACATTGACGAAGCCTGGAAGAAGTTCAGAGTAAAGTCATTCGTGGTCGGAAGGAGTTTGGAAGAGATCTGGAGAATAGTCGATCACTGTAGAAAATCGACTGATAGTGAAGCTCGAAAAGTATTTGGAGCAGCCCAGTATATGAATGGAGGAGGTCATTATCGAAGAAGTCTGGATGGTATTATGGAAGCTCGAACGGTCGAGGGAGTTCAGAAAGATGCCACACAAGGTCGGAAGCCGGAAGAGCCCTGGAAGGGTTGGCCTTTTACAAACTTCGGCTGGGGGTATTTTATACCCAACACCAGTCTCCCTACTTTCGAGTTCGGGTTCCAAATGAAGGAAGTACAGAGAAATTTTCACAGCCGAGGTTGCCTTCCTCAATTTTCGTACTCGATAGTTTCCAGATATTTTGATGTTTGGTGCGCTGGTGCTGGAGCCTTTTCGAATCGAGACGATCCGAAAAGATTTTTTCAGGATTTTCACTGGAGCGTTGCTCTAGGAACGGTGCAATAATGGTTCTGTCAGTTGTCGGCCACTTTCAGCCGCCTGCCATGATGAGTGGGATACGTGGCAGTTGTAGATCGGCCAGAGAAAATCTGCGATCATTATTCCGTCGGACCTCATCGCCTGTTTAAACCTGCCTCCCTCGTTCAGGGGTCTCACTTTATCTGAAAGTTTCTTCGGTCCCTCCTTCTTCCTGAGAGTTCCGTTCTTCCCCAGCATTCTTTTCGGCCTTAGGCATTCTTCGAGTCGTCCCCATCTCTGCATCCCTGCATCCTTCGGACTAGCCTAGGTTAGTTCCAAAACTCTCCTCTTTTTTCTTCTCTTTCTGTTCTTCTTCCATTTTTCTTCCTTTACATTCCACCTGTTCAATTTTCCACGAACGTCCTGTTTCTTATTTTTCTCAATTTTTTCGAGATTTTTAAGATTTTCACTCAATTCAAAATGTCCTCCAGCACTTCCTCCTCTAGCAGTTCTAGGAGTTTGTCCGTTCCAGCCCTCCAAAATCTTAGTTCTATAGATGAACCTCATCCGATCTTTGTACCAGACAGCATCCCCAGCTCTCTAACTTCGAAGGAACTCTCACTGATTAGGATTCAGTATGGGGTTCCTCCAGAGTACGAGCTGGAGCTTCCCGAGCCGACTGGTCGGGCTAGCGCTCCCTCCCCCAGCTGCTTCTATTTATACCAAGAAGCTTTCCGCGTCGGGCTTCGACTTCCGCTTTCACCTTTTGTTATTGCTCTCTTCCGCTTCTTAAATATTTTTTTAGTTTCTGTAGCACCGAACTCCTTTAGGTTTCTGATAGGATTTCCTTCTCTCTGTAGTTTAGCTGAAGTTCGGCCGACCCTTTCTTTGTTTAGAAATTTCTATACCTTCAAGCGTCATCCCTCGGCAAAGGACTGGTGGTACTTCTCCCCTTAGTTCGGTAGAAAGGGATTGCTGAAAAGTGCCCCCTCTTCTATCCATAACTGGAAGGAGAGGTTCTTCTACGTCCGATGCCCGACCTTGGAGCTGGGGTTGTCCCCATGGGGCTCCCTGAGGGATTCCATCCGCCGGACATCTAGCCTGGGATAGGATGACCTTGAAGCCTCCAATAAACTCGAGGCTTATCTGGCTCCTCTTCTCTCCAACCTCCTGAAGGAACAACTCTTGTTTAACATCAGCCTAAGCCCTCTCAACCCTGTCGGTACTATTATATATATATATATATATATATATATATATATATATTTGTCATTCACTGTTTCCCCTTTCTTCTTGTTCTTTTGTTAAGCTGTGTCGATCCTCATTCACTGCAGATATGGATGCCGACACAGCTCGAATGCTAGCCCAGGGTCTCAAGACCCACAAAAAAAAAGGCACAGCATCCTCGGGGGCAGCGAAGAGGGCAAGGGTAGAAGAGACCAGCTCGGCCACACCTGCCCAGGCGGCCATTGCCGTCGACTCTCCCTCCGATGTCGAGCTCGCAGTCCCCCTGGCCTCTTCAAGGAGCCCCCTGACCGAGGTTCCCGCTCCAGAGACCCGGCCCGAGGAGGCACCGAGGGCCGAACAGAGAAGGAGAAAGAAAACATTGGCCTGCAAGAGCCGCAGCAGCAAGGCTGCCATTGAGGGGCCCAATGGCTCTGAAGAGGATCCAAGGGAAAATCCCTTCAACAACAGGGATCTAATAAAAAGATTGGTTGATGGGTGCATCCTGCCCGAGGTCGTCCATAGGATTGTTCACGCCGATCCTGAGCAGCGGGTCTGGGATTCTCTGGGATCTTTTCTCGAGGTAGGTCAATTTACTTCTTTCTTCTTCTCGCCTCTTTGCTTAGCTTATTCCTCAGCTTTTATATTGACTCTTTGGCCGCTCTTGTAGACTGGACACCAACTCATCGCCAACATCAAGGCGATGAACAATGCTAGGAAGGAGGCTGCCCAGGTAGAGGAAGGTTGCCTGGCTGAGGCCGCCCGCCTCAAGGAGAAGATTGCTGAAGTTGCGAGTCTCCAAGAGGCACTGCAGAAGGAGGGGCAGACCTAGGCAGACTTGAGGGCCACCTTAGAGGAGGAAAGAAAGAAAGCAGAGGCCGAGGTCTCCGAGTTGAAGGAGCAGATCTCGACCTTGGTCTCGGAGGCAATGGTCCGGGCAGTGGAGGAGTTCAAAACCTCCTCCGAGATGAGGGATCTGAAGGTCAAATTCGGTCAGGCCGCCTTCATCAAGGGCTTTGAGCTCTACCAAAAGAAGGTGGTCAGGAAGTTTCCCAAGTTGGACCTTGACTTCCTGGATGAGGCGTCCGATGATGAAGCTGGGCCTTCTGAAGCTGCTGCCGGTCTTCCTCCAGCTGAGACCTCCTCGACAGCTGCGGCTGCCACGGCCGACCTTCCGGGGGTGCCGAGCTCCCCCACTTCTACCCCAGAGGTCCGAAACCTCTAATTTTGTATTCTCTCTCTTTCTTTTTTATTGAAACTTTTCTTCGTTCTCTTGTACTTAAGAACTATTTAATCAATGAAATCGAATTCTTCTTTACAGAGGGCTCCTCTTTTTTACTCTACATTCTTTTTCTTCTCTTTTATTTTCTGGCACTGATTTATGTTGTGGCGCTCTTGTCTTCCAACAATAGTGCCCCACCGAAGCTCTTCCCCTACTACAGGGGATTCCTCTGAAGTCGATGGTCCGGAACCTCAGAAGAAAAGTTCGTCACCTGACGAAGAAATCAAAGAAGCTGGATGACGAACTTCACTGACTGAGGAAGAGACATTCGAAAGTCACTGCGGAGGCTGCTCGCTTTTGGGACCTCCACAAAAAGGGCTTCATGGACTACACCTGGAGGAAGGCTAATTTCGTGAAGGAGCTTGAGGAACTCTGAAAATGTGCCAGCGATTGATCTTGGACTCAGGCTTCCCAGATCAGTTCCCTTGAGGTCGAGCTGGTAGCTGCACGGGAGAAGATCGACCAGTTGGAAGGGAGCTCATCCTGGCTCACAACTCAGGCCGATCGTGATCGAGACTAGTCGAAAAAATTCTCCGACCTTTAGAAGTAGCTACAGGATGCCAAGGCGAACTACAATGCCTACTGAGTCGGTTGGTGCGAGCAAGTAGACTTCTATCGAAGGAAGCTCAGGATGGTGACTGACGAGGTTGCCCGCCTTTAGAGGCAGTTGTCTGAAAGAGTCCAGGCCATCTCTACATAAGGCTCCGATGAGCTCCACTCCTTGAGGGGGACTATGGAAGAACTGTCCGTAGCCCTTGGGTAGGAGAAGGTCAAACTGCAGCGGTTGAAGATTCAGCTGGCCTATGAGCAGCAGACAGTCAAAGATGCCGAGGCAGAGTCCGAAGTTCTGAGGAAGAGGCTTCGGGAGTTAGAGGGCGAGAGTCAGCGGTTCCACCAAATGTATCGAGAGATGCTGTTAAAAAAGAAAGAATTGGAAGAAGAAGTCGAAAACATAAAGCAATCCTCGATGATGGCTGGAACCGAGAGTTCAAAGTCTGAAGAAGTCGAGCTTCCTTAGAGCTTCTTTGCCTTTTATTCTATGTATTCTTTCCTTTTCTTGTCGTTTTTCTTTTTTGGCCTTCAAAGGCTTTGTAAGGTATACTTCACTAATGAAATGAAAAAGAAATTTTTCATTACCTTGTTCATTCTTGCATTAAGTTGTCATTTACCGAACTTCTTTTATCTTTTGACTTGCTCGATGTCGACGTTGTTTGAAGGTTTCTGATCATCACCGTGTTGATTTGCCACTTTTGTTCATGACTGAAGGTCTTTTCGAGGCCACTCGAGTTTGATGCTTCTTCCTGGTGCTCGAGCTTGGGGGTCCGAACTTCTCGTTGCCTTGAGAAAGTCAATTTTCTCCTGCCAGTGTTGGGTTCCCTCTTAGAGACTGAGGGTTTTTGATAAGAGTCTCCTTCCTCGCTGAGACGAGGTTCCTTGTGTCTTTGATGTAGTCTATTTTTCCCTTATTACTTGGCATAGCTCGTCGCTTTCCCTTTTTCTCTTTTTTTTTTTGTGTTTGAGTGAGGGTTTTTCCTCCGCTCTTAACAAAGTTGTAGGGGTGTAGAGGAGCCGTTGAGGAGGCTTTCCTCCTCGTCCGGTCTTGAACAATCGGGTCTTCGTTTATGTTAGGATGAGGTTCTCCTCCTGTTCTTGATACAGTCAATTTCAGCTCATGTTAGGACGAGGTTCTCCTCCTGTTCCTAACATGACTGTGGGGGCACGTAAGGGCCGTTGCGAGGGCCTCTCCCCCCATCCGATCTCTAAATAATCGGGTCTTCAACTTTGCTCATGTTAGGACGAGGTTCTCCTCCTATTCCTAACATGGCTGTGGAGGCACATAAGGGCCGTTGCAAGGGCCTCTCCCCCCATCCGATTTCTAAATAATCAGGCCTTCGACTTTACTCATGTTAGGATGAGGTTCTCCTCCTATTCCTAACATGGCTGTGGGGGTGCATAAGGGCCGTTGCGAGGGCCTCTCCCCCCATCCGGTCTCTAAATAATCGGGCCTTCGACTTTGCTCATGTTAGGATGAGGTTCTCCTCCTGTTCCTAACATGGCTGTGGGGGCACATAAGGGCCATTGCAAGGGCCTCTCCCCCCATCCGATCTCTAAATAACCAGGCCATCAACTTTGCTCATGTTAGGACGAGGTTCTCCTCCTATTCCTAACATGACTGTGGGGGCACATAAGGGCTGTTGCAAGGGCCTCTCCCTCCATCCGGTCTCTAAATAACCGAACCTTCGACTTTGCTCATGTTAGGATGAGGTTCTCCTTCTGTTCCTAACATGGCTGTGTTTCGATTCTCTGAAGGAGCTACTCCCTATCGTTATAGGCTCATGCCAAAAAAAAAGATATGCGAATATGAAAGAAACTTTTATTTAAGGTAAAGTTATTGGTAATACATTCGTAGATTTTTTCGAATCCCATAGTCGCGGAAGGTCTGCTCCCCGTCGGGGTCCTCCAGAGATGGTGTTGATGATCCCAATTGGAGGTCAATCTTCAAGCCGTTCCTCCCTCCTTGGCGATTCTGGTTGTGGCAAGGCCCTCGACTGATCTTTCCTACCCTCAGGCCGGCATCGGATGAATCTGTTGAGCCGACCTCGTCTGATGAGCTCCTCGATCTCATCTCGGAGCTGAATGCACTCCTCCGTGTCGTGGCCGTGATCACGATGATAGAGGCAGAACTTGTTAGGGTTGCACTTTTCGGGGTGCGTGCGTATCTTTTCTGGCCTTGGCAGCTGCTCCCTGACGTCCATCTGTGGAGAAAATTCAGTGCAAGGGTAAAATGATAATTTTAATACTTTTTCAAAATCATGATTTTACAGTAAAAAAATATTAATTAATCTAATTAATTAATATGAATTTATCCTACACTAGGATCTAAATATGATATATAGCATGCATGCATTTAAATTTGAAATTCGAATTGGAACAATAAACACTTTATTGTAATGTGTTCAGAACATAATACCTTTGTGCGGATAGTAGATCACCGCAATCTGATCACCATCGGGAGAGTCTGATCATCGTGACACAGCCACACAGTATGTCTGACCTCTACGGATTATCCACACAAAGCTCCCGGTCTGATCGACTCCTCACGAGTGCTAGCTCGTTGTAGAGCCCTTTTGACAGTCGATACTGATCGAACTCCTTCGATCGATGTCTATCGATTTTTCAGACACTCTGGATCATCAACAGACGTGCTTGAGAAGATATTAAAGATCTTCCTGAAATTTTGTGGGCTCACGACACTCGTAGCTCACTTTCTCACTTCCCGAACCCCAGGCTAAAACTCTAGGGAACTCACTGGAAACCTTGCACTCACTTTTCTTTCTTTTCTTTCTTTTTCTCTTGGAAGGATATGAACTTCTTTCTCATGCACAAGACTTCTCATGCCTTAGAATTTTTTTTCAAAAATCTTCTTCTTGCACGCCCCACTCTTCTCCTCCTTTTATAACCACGTCAAACATCTTATCCAAAAGAAAGGATAAAGATGTGTAATTGCACATTTGAATTCAAATCAAATTTTGAATTCAAATGGACACCAACTCATCTCTTATCCACTAAAGGTGTGAGATGTGGCTTAAATTGTGCATGGAGTGATTTCATGAGAAACCTTTTCTCATGTAATAAATGGGGCATAAAAAAAGGGATAAGGTGCAAAGATTGATTGCCCATTCAAATTCAAACTTTATTTTGAATTTGAATAGCCAACCAATCATCCTTATCCATTCATATGGCACATTAAAGTGGGGCGTGGAGAGGGCTTGTAATGAGGAAAAAATTCATGAGAAGTTCCTTCTCATGAATTCAAATGGGTGCAATGGAAGTGAGGTGGCGCATGGAGATTGGGTCAAGGTGGTTTAATTATTTAAACCAACCTAATTGAACCAAATAAGTTAGATCCAATTAGACTAATTTAAATTTAACTAAATTAGGCTTAATTAGGCTCAATAAAATCATAATCAAATCAAGAATTGATTAAGCCTAATCTCTGATCAAATCAGAGACCAAACCATCTCGACGATTAGGTCAACTCTTAACCTAATCGGATCAAACCCAACTGAATCTAATTCAATTGAACTTGATCCAAAAATAATTACTCAATCAAATTGAGTTAATTAGTGATCAAATTACTAATTAAATCTCTCATAAATACTGAGTCCAAATCCGATGGGCAATCGGGCATCAGAATTCATCGATATGTAACCCTGATCGAAAAGTCCCAACCAGTGGGACTCTTGACCCCGATACCCATAATGTGTGGAACTCATGATCAGAGAATCCTGATTCTCGATCACTGAGTCTCAAACATGTAGGATTCTACACCAGCCATCATATTAGATAGGAACCTCTAATGTGTGTGACCCCGCAGGTTCGAACCTAAGCCGGTAGCACAGGAACCAATTCCTGTACTAATCGAAGTGACCATCTAGCAATGGTACCCGACATCCGGATAGGTCGAATAGTCACAATCACAACACTCAGAACCTATATGAATATGGTTACTGTATAATTCATCCTTTTGACCCCTGTGTTTAGGATGACTCAGGGTTAAACTGTCAACCCTGATCAGATCATCCGAATCGTGCTCAACTCAAACAGTCCTGTGACTCCTCACAAGGACTACCCTGGCCAAAGTTTTGCTAAATTAAAACATGACTGTATACAGCTCCTAAACTGGAGTGGTGAATCCCATCTTGACACACGCACCATGAAGTCAAGTACTTGACTACACCCAGTAGCCTTCCATCACTGAATTAGAAATTCAGGTAGTCCGGTGCCTAAGTGCAGTGAGTTGCTTGCAAGTCACCGTGACGGTCTCAGGTCGGAGGGACATTTATACCCATATTCCATCGGAGCAAATCTTGACAGCAGAAATAGCTCCGGAGTCAATCACGTTCAGTGCAGATGTACCCTTACATCTCACCTGTATGCCATACCGGTGTCTCCATACTTATTGGTTAAGAGGACAACCAACCTATATGGCACACAACGACCTATGCTTGATAAACATTGTCATCCTTGGTAACAACGTATCATTTGGTCGCGAACAGATTTAAGGACTAAATGATAAATCCTCCTTTATCGAGTGTAAATAGTCCTAAGGACTTCACCACAACATAGGAGTTCATTAGAAGATGAAATATTTTGTGATGAAAAATACTAAAATAATTTTTATTAATTCATAATTCATGTACATATACAAAAATGAGTACAACTGTCAACAGGCTGACGATTGGCTTTGAGACACTATTCTCAACAATCTCCCACTTGGCCTAAAGCCAATCGGTGCAATATCTAATACCCATCTTCGACTTGTAGTTGTCGAACTCCTTCACCGCAATGGCTTTAGTGAATGGGTCAGCCAGGTTCTCCTTTCCGTCGATCTTCTGAAGATCGACGTCACCTCGATCCATAATTTCTCGGATGAGATGGTAGCGGCGCAGAATATGCTTCATCCGCTGGTGTGCCTTTGGTTCCTTCGCCTGAGCAATAGCTCCAGAGCTGTCACAGTAGAGCAAAACTGGACCAACAAGGGAGGGTGCTACTCCGAGCTCGGTGATAAATTTTCTCAGCCACACCGCTTCTTTGGCAGCATCTGATGCAGCGACATACTCCGCCTCGCAAACTGAATCAGCCACTGTGTGCTGCTTGAAACTTTTCCAGCAGATAGCTCCGTCATTAAGGGTAAAAATAAATTTCGACACACTTTTGCTGTCATCGTGATCAGACTGGAAACTAGAGTCTGTAAACCCTATAAGTCTCAAATTTGATTCACCATAAATAAGCCATTGGTCCTTAGTATTTCTTAAATACTTCAGGATGGTTTTAACAACCTTCCAGTGATTCTTCCCTGGATCAGATTGGTATCTACTCACTACCCCTAGTGAGTATGCCACATCTGGTCGTGTACATGTCATGGCGTACATGATAGATCCCACTGTCGAAGTATATGAAATTCTACCCATACACTCTCTCTCTTGAGGTGTTGTCGAACAATCCCTCTTCGAGAGAGAAATTCCATGGCTTATCGGAAGATAGCCTTTCTTGGAATTCTCCATGCTGAACCTCTTCAGCATAGTATCAATATACGTGGACTGAGATAAACTAAGCAACCTTTAGATCTATCCCTATAGATTCTCATCCCTAGGATATAGGAAGCTTCTTACAGATCCTTCATGGAGAACTGTGACGACAGCCAAATCTTTATTTCCTGTAATGCAGGGACATCATTCTCGATTAAGAGAATGTCATCCACATACAATACAAGAAATACTACTACTGGACCATTAGCCCACTTATAAATGCAGGGCTCTTCTCCATTCTTAACGAAGCCATACGTCTTGATCATCTTATCAAAACATATGTTCCAACTCTGTGATGTCTGCTTAAGTCCATAAATAGACCTCTGTAGCCTGCACATTTTAGACTCATCTGTGGATGTGAATCCTTCAGGTTGTATCATATACACCTCTTCGTCCAGCTCTCCATTTAGGAAAGCTATCTTTACATCCATCTGCCGATTTCATAGTCCAGATGGGCAGCTATCGCAAGCATAATCTGAATGGATTTAAGCATTGCCACAGGAGAAAATATCTCGTCATAGTCTATACCATAATGTTGACGATATCCCTTGGCAACCAGACGGGCTTTATAGGTTTTCACATTTCCGTCTGTGCCCCTTTTCCTCTTGAAGACCCACTTACACCCTATGGGTTTTACTCCTTCGGGTGAGTCAACCAATGTCCACACATCGTTGACCTTCATAGACTCCATTTCAGATTTCATGACCTCTAGCCATTTCTTAGAGTCGGATCTCTGCATTGCATCCATGTAGGTGATCGGATCCTCATCATTTTCATCAAGTTCGATAGGATCGTCATCCCAGACCAAGAAACCATTGTATCTGTCCGATTGATGTGGTACTCTACCAGATCACCTTAAGGGTGCTTGAACAATAGGCTCCGGATCTGATCTAATCAAATCCAATTCAAGTTCAGCAACTTGTGTCAGTTTTTCCACCTGTCGAACTTTATCAAGTTCGACCTTAGAGACAACAATCCCTTCACCAAGGAACTCCTTTTCCAAAAAGATTGCCTTAAGGCTGACAAACACTTTTTGCTCATCAGCTAGGTAGAAGTAATACCCTTTGGTCTCTTTTGGGTACCCTATAAAATTATACTTGTCAGACCTAGGTCCAAGCTTGTCCGTAATTAAACGTTTAACATAAGTCGGACACCTCCAAACCCTAAGGTGCGAGAGTACTAGCTTATGTCCTATCCATATCTCATATGGTATTTTGGTTACAGACTTACTCGAAACTCTATTTAGAAGGTAACAAGCTGATTCGAGCGTATATCCCCAGAAGGAGATCGACAGACCAGCAAACCCCATCATGGATCAAACCATGTCCAACAAGGTCTGATTCCTCCTTTCAGATACACCATTATGTTGTGGTGTTCCAGGAGGAGTTCACTGAGAGAGAATCCCATTCTCCCCAAGATATGTCAGAAAATCATGGGAAAGGTATTCACCTCTTCGATCAGATCGAAGAGTTTTAATACACTTTTTAGTTTATTTTTCTACCTCATTTCGGAATAGTTTGAACATTTCAAACGACTCTGACTTATGCTTCATTAAATAGACATACCCATACCTCGATAGGTCATCTGTGAAGGTTATGAAGTAGAAATATCCACCTCTTGCACTTGAGCTCATGGGTCCACATACATCAGAATGTACCAAAGCCAAGAGTTCACTGGCTCGCTCATCTTTTCCAGTAAAAGGTGACTTGGTCATTTTACCAAGAAGACAGGACTCACAGGTTGGAAGTGATTCACAATCACCTACTTCAAGAATTCCTTCTTGAGCCAACCTGTTTATCCTATTCTTATTGATATGACCTAGCCTACAGTGCCAAAGGTAGACTTCTGACACATTATCTATTCTAAGGTATTTACCGGAGGTTTGAACCACATTAACAGGTTGTGATAGAAAGTAAATTCCATTATTAAGTTGTCCAACAAATATTGTAACACCATTCAAAATGATATTGTAAACATTTTTTTTTATTAAAAATTGATAACCGTTCATGACCAAAAGGCCTACAGAAATAATATTTAATAAAAAGTTTGGACAATAGTGACATTCACTCAGAATTATGTTTCGAGAATTGATTACAAGGTTCATGATTCCTAATGTTAGAACTGAAACTTTGCTTCCATCTCCAACGTTCAGGAACCTCTCGCCTTCATCAAATCTCCTACTGACCTGCAGACCCTATATCGAATTGCAAATATGATAAGGGCTTTCGGTATCCAATACCCAGACAGTAGTATCACAAATAGAAAAGTTGCAAAGTGTTATCATATAAGTACCTTGCTTCTTCTTCAGCCTGTTCGGGTCCAGGGAGGCAATGTATAGAGGATAATTCCTCTTCCAATGCCCCTGCTTTTTACAAAAGAAGCACTCCGCCTGGCTCTGGTCAGGCTTGTGCTTCTTGGTCTGACCCTGTGCAGACGTCCCAGCATGCAGCTGCACCTTCTTATTCTTCTTCTTCTTGTTCTTCTTCTTCCCTTTCTTAAAAGGTCGATGACCTGAAGAAGACCCTCCCACAACATTCATCGACTCCTTCTGGAGTTGGTGATCTTTCTCAAAGTTCTGCAGCAACCCCAACAAGCTGTGGTAGTTCACTGCAGGCTTTGTCATCCGAAAATGAGTAAGGAAGGGGAGGAAGGACTTGGGCAATGAATTAAGGATCGCATCCTTACCGAGCTGCTCGTGCAAGGGAAAGCCCAGTTTACTTAGGCGCTCAATCATTTCGATCATGCACAGTACATGATCAGTGACTGAGGCTCCATCCCTCATCTGAGCTTTGAAAATGGCACAACTAATTTTGTGCCTTTCAATATCGTCAGACGTGCCAAAGGAGTCATTCAACAATTGAAGCATCTCCTGGGGCTGGGTATTCTCGAACCTGCAGCTGAACTCATCATTCATTGCCGCCAGCATTATGCACTGAACGGTGGTGCGGTTGTTGAGCCACTTCTGATAAGTATCTCAGACTGTCCCTCTAACGTTCGGGGCTGGCTCCTCAGGTGCCAGATCTGTTACTACATAAAGGATCTGCTCATGCTCAAGGATGATTTTTATTTTTCGATACCAGCTATCAAAATTAGATCCCATGAGCTTGTCATTATCTAATAATGACTGGAGGGACAGGGTAGTGGCCATAGCTGCATAAAGGAAAACCAGACCTCTATTAGTACATAAATTATAAATACTAAAGACTTGGACTTTAGTCTAAAGTTTCTCCCAGTATTTTTACGAACTGGTAGCCTCAATCTTCAATTCGAGGAATTATTTTAATTCCTTAGTGGGTACTAGAATCCACACAGACTACACACGAGCTCAACTTTGGTTGGCCAACCCATGTGCATCTATGGGTAGGTTCATAACCAGTTGTTTCTCTAAACAACTTCTAGTAATTGATTTTTCCCCAGAACCTAATCAGTAGGCTTTGGCCTCCACTAAAAAGATCTGGTTAGGTCCAACCATTAACATGATTTGATTTGGTGAATCGGACCAATAAATGATCAGGCCCGACTTTGGCCGGCCAACCTGATCACCATCAGAAAGACTCAAACCAAATTATCATATTATGAATGATAATTCTATTAGTCAATAAGCACCAGGCCTTTGGGCCTCCAATGATTATTAAACTAATGGACTCATTATCACTCACTTAATGGGAGGCTATGACTTAGTTATCAATATAACTTAATCATTTTTAGGGACCTAATAATTTTTGAGGATTTTATTAAAGGATAGATGAGAAGAAAATATCCAGCCAATTTCAATCCTCCCACTGACTTCACCAAGTTAGATTAAAAAAAAAAAATTAATTAAAGCTGGTATTAGGAGTACCTAAATCAGTCAAACTGATTTACCTAGTGACATGGGTGAGCCCTAATCATCAAGTGATCTAATCAAAATCTAATTCACCAGGTTGGCCAGGTAAGTGAGATCAGTGGTGGGGATAAGCCATTAACTCATCAGAGATCGAATCACTGTGAGTAGCTCCCACTTAAAAATCACTGGTCAAACTGCCAAACTTACCTTAGACACCAACCGATTCATTAGTTTTAATTTGATCAACTTAGTAAATAGGGTTCCACCACATAGCCATGAATTAAGTCCATCTTGGTCTAGTTAAAGACATGGACCCATTCAACTATAACTATTGGAGTTGAGTCTAGAGTATCATTGACCTAATCTAATTCAATTTTTGATTAGATTTGACCAATTACTTTAATTTAGTCTATTTCTTTAAGCTAACCTTAGATCTAACCCAATTATGGACTTAATCCATCTAACCCATCGACCCATAAGTTTATGCAATTATCTTAGGTCTTAATTCATAATTCTAGACCTACTAGACAACATTTAATTCTTTTAATTAAGTATTTGGGCTGATAGGTCAGGGTTTGGTATTTCGAAATCAATTTTTAAATTTAAAAGATTTTATTTTCTGTTCACCAAATATGTTGACTCATTTCACAAATAGATCAGCACATTTCATAAATAGCAATCCTATTGCTAATTACATAACAGAAAATAACTCAATCAAAATAAATCATGAATATTCTTTTAGATCTAATCTAACACATTCATGATAAATTTCATAATTGAATCTTTACAATTAATTCCTTTCGCTGCTTCATCTGCATGGGATATAATTGCACCGGCACCCCTACCGCCATAGGAGACCCCATCGAATGGGAGGAGAGGACCTTTAAATCCTACTTTTCTCCTATGACCGGACGTCCATGGCAACCAACCCAATTCGATTACTTGCTACTTGGATCACGTATATCTAAATATACCAATTTTAAAATTTAAATTTCAAATTTTAAATTTCAAATTTTAAATTTTGAATTTCAAATTTCAAATAATTTTCAAATTTTCAAATTTTTGAATTTCAAATTTTGAATTTTAAATTTTGAATTTTAAATTTTGAATTTCAAATTTGAAATTTCAACCAAATTTCAAATTTTAAATTTCAAATTTTGAATTTCAAATTTTTGAATTTTGAATTTCAAATTTTGAATTTCAAATTTTTGAATTTTGAATTTCAAATTTCAAATTTCAAATTTTAAATTTTAAATTTCAAAATTTTGAATTTTGAATTTTGAACAACTTTCAAAATTCAAAATTCAAATTTTAAATTTTAAATTTTAAATTTAAACTTTTAGATTACAACTTAATCTATGCATGCAAATATATATATCATATTTAAGAACCCACTCTGATACCATTTGTGGGAAAAATTCAGTGTAGGGGTAAAATGGTAATTTTAATACTTTTTCAAAATCATGATTTTACAGTGGAAAAATATTAATTAATCTAATTAATTAACATAAATTTATCCTATACTAAGATCTAAATATGATATATAGCATGCATGCATTTAAATTTGAAATTCGAATTGAAATAATAAACACTTTATTGTAATGTGTTCAGAACACAATACCTTTGTGCGGGTAGTAGATCGCCACAATCTGATCACCGTCGGAAGAGTCTAATCATCGCGATGTAGCCACACAATGTGTTTGGCCTTTGTGGATCGTCCACACAAAGCTTCCGATCTGATCGACTCCTCACGAGTTCTAGCTCGTTGTAAAGCCCTTTTGACGGTCGATGCTGATCGAACTCCTTCGATCGATGTCTGTCAATTCTTTAGATGCTCTAGATCATCAACAAACATGCTTGAGAGGATGTTGAAGATCTTCTTAAAATTTTGTGGGCTCACGACACTCGTAGCTCACTTTCTCACTTCCCGAACCCCAGGCTAAAACTCTAGGGAACTCACTGGAAACCTTGAACCCACTTTTCTTTCTTTTCTTTCTTTTTCTCTTGGAAGGATATGGACTTTCTTCTCATGCACAAGACTTCTCACACCCCCAAATTTTTTCTCCAAAAATCTTCTTCTTGCACGCCCCACTCTTCTCCACCTTTTATAACCACGTCAAACGTCTTATCCAAAAGAAAGGATAAAGATGAGTAATTGCACATTTGAATTCAAATCAAATTTTGAATTCAAATGGACACCAACTCATCCCTTATCCACTAAAGGTGTGAGGCATGGCTTAAATTATGTATGGAGTGATTTCATGAGAAACCTTTTCTCATGTAATAAATGGAGCGTAAAAAAAGGGATAAGGTGCAAAGATTGATTGCCCATTCAAATTCAAACTTTATTTTGAATTCGAATGGCCAACCAATCATCCTTATCCATTCATATGGCACATTAAAGTGGGGCATGGAGAGGGCTTGGCATGAGGAAAAAATTCATGAGAAGTTCCTTCTCATGAATTGAAATGGGTGCGATGGAAGTGAGGTGGCGCATGGAGATTGGGTCAAGGTGGTTTAATTATTTAAACCAACCTAATTGAACCAAATAAGTTAGATCCAATTAGACTAATTTAAACCCAACTAAATTAGACTTAATTAGGCTCAATAAAATCTTAATCAAATCAGGAATTGATTAAGTCCAACCCCTGATCAAATTAGGGACCAAACCATCTCGACGATTAGGTCAACTCTTAACCTAATCGGGTCAAACCTAACTGAATCCAATTCAATTGGACTTGATCTAAAAATAATTACTCAATCAAATTGAGTTAATCAATGATCAAATCACTAATTAAACCTCTTATAAATACTGAGTCCAAATCTGATGGGCAATCGGGCATCAGAATTCATTGATATGTAACCCTGATCGAAAAGTCCCAACCAGTGGGACTCTTGACCCCGGTACCCATAATGTGTGGAACTTGTGATCAGAGAATCTTGATTCTTGATCACTGAGTCCCAAATATGTAGGATTCTACACCAGCCATCAGATCAGATAGGAATCTCTAATGTGTGTGACCCCATAGGTTCGAACCTAAGCCGGTAGCATAGGAACCAATTCCTGTACTAATCGAAGTGACCATCTAGCAATGGTACCCGATGTTCGGATAGGTCGAATAGTCACAATCGCAACACTCAAAACCTACATGAATATGGTTACTGTATAATTCATTTTTTTGACCCCTGTGTTTAGGACGACTCAGGGTTAAACTGTCAACCCTGATCAGATCATCCAAATCGTGCTCAACTCAAACAGTCCTGTGACTCCTCACAAGGACCACTTTGGCCAAGGTTTTGGTAAATTGAAAAATGACTGTACACAGCTTCTAAATTGGAGTGGTCAATCCCATCTTGACACACGCACCGACAAGTCAAGTACTTGACTACACCCAACAGCCTTCCGTCACTGAATTAGAAATTCAGATAGTCCAGTGTCTAAGTGTAGTGAGTTGCTTGCAAGTCACCATGGCGGTCTCAGGTCAGAGGGACATTTATACCCATGTTCCATCAGAGCAAATCTTGACAGCAGAAATAGCTCCGAAGTCGGTCACGTTCAGTGCAGATGTACCCTTACATCTCACCTGTATGCCATACCAGTGTCTCCACACTCATTGGTTAAGAGGACAACCAACCTATATGGCACACAACGTCCTATGCTTGATAAATGTTGTCATCCTTGGTAACAACGTATCATTTGGTCGCGAAAAGATTTAAGGACTAAACGACAAATCTTCCTTTGTCAAGTCTAAATAGTCCTAAGGACTTCACCACAACATAGGAGTTCATTAAAAGATGAAATATTTTGTGATGAAAAATACCAAAATAATTTTTATTAATTTATAATTCATGTACATATACAAAAATAAGCATAACCATCAACAGGCTGATGATTGGCTTTGAGACACTATTCCCAACACCATCAGCACTTGAGCTTTTGGAGCATTGAGGGGGGCGTAGCTATGGAATTTTCCTGGGGGAGAGCTCCACTGAACCCTGTGGTTCGGGCTCCTCTACCTACGAGCTCGTGGAAGAGTGAGGACACGCTTGTGTCCTGAGGGAGTTCGAGAACGTGGCCAAGCTTTACTCGGCCCTTTTTCGACTACAAGCTTGCTGGAGTCACCTGCCTGCCACTCCTTTGCGGCCTCCTCATCCTTCAGCTTGAAGGCTTCCTCTACTCGAACATATCCTTCGGCCTGAGCCAGCAGATCAGCGAAGTCCATGAGATACTTCTTTTTCAGGAAGAACAGAAGATCGTTCCTTTGAAGACCGCTCTTCAGGGCGGCCATTGCAACCGATTGGTCCAGGTTCCGGACCTCCAATGCGACGGTGTTAAAATGGTTGATGTAAGTTCGGATGGAGTCTCCCTCTTTTTGCTTGATGTTGATGAGGGACTCTGAACCTCTCTGGGGATGCCGCTGCTGACGAAATGAGCAACGAACTGATTGTTGGGAATAGTGTCCCAAAGTCAATCGTCAGCCTGTTGACGGTTGTGTTCTTTCTTATATTAGTATATGAATTATAAATTAATAAAAGATATTTTGATATTTTTCATCACAAATTGTTTCATCTTCTAATGAACTCCTATGTTCTAGTGAAGTCTTTAGGACTATTTAGACTCGACAAAGGAGAATTTGTCATTTAGTCCTTAAACCTGTTCGCGACCAAATGATATGTTGTTACCAAGGACAACAACATTTATCAAGCATAGGTCATTGTGTGCCATATGGATTGGCTGTCCTCTTAACCAAGGAGTGTGGAGACACTGGTATGGCATACAGGTGAGATGTAAGGGTACATCTACACTGAACGTGACCGACTCCGGAGCTATTTCTGCTGTCAAGATTTGCTCCAATAGGATATGGGTATAACTGTCTCTCTGACTTGAGACCGCCATGATGACTTGCAAGCAACTCACTGTACTTAGGCACTGGACTACCTGAATTTCTAATTCAGTGATAGAAGGCTGCTGGGTGTAGTCAAGTACTTGACTTGTTGGTGCGTGTGTCAAGATGGGATTGACCACTCCAGTTCAGGAGCTGTGTACAGTCGTATTTCAATTTAGCAAAATCTTGACCAAGGTAGTCCTAGTGAGGAGTCACAGGACTGTTTGAGTTTAGCACGATTCGGATGATCTGATCAGGGTTGACAGTTTAACCCTGAGTCGTCCTATACACAAGGGTCAAAAGGGATGAATTATACAGTAACCATATTCACGTAAGTTCTGAATGTTGCGATTGTGACTATTCGACCTATCTGGATGTCGGGTAGCATTACTAGATGGTCACTTCAATTAGAATAGGAATTGGTTCCTATGCTACCGGCTTAGGTTTGAACGTGTGGGGTCACACACATTAGAGGTTCCTATCTGATCTGATGGCTAGTGAAGAGTCCCACTGGACTGAGACTCTTCAACCAAGAGTCCAAAAGCTTGGAGACTCTGTGATTGAGAATCAAAATTCTCTGATCACGAGTTTCACACATTTTGGGTACCGCGGTCAAGAGTCCCATTGGTATGGGACTCTTCGATCAAGATTTCATGTCGATGGACTTTGATGCCCGATTGTCCATCGAATTTGGACTCAATATTTATGAGAGATTTAATTAGTAATTTAATCACTAATTAACTTAATTTAATTGAGTAATTATTTTTGGATCAAGTCCAATTAAATTGGATTCAATTGGGTTTGACCCGATTAGGTTAAGAGTTGACCTAATCGCCGAGGTGGTTTGGTCCCTGATCTGATCAGAGGTTGGGCTTAGTCAATTTCTGATTTGATTAAAATTTTATTGAGTCTAATTAAGCCTAATTATGTTGGGTTTAATTTAGTCTAATTGTGCCTAACCTATTTTAATAAGGTTGGTTCAATTAGGTTTGAAAACACCTTTGATTTATCTCCCTGCGCCACCTCACTCACCTGCGCCTATTTGAATTCACGAGAAATAAGTTCTCGTGAATTTTCTCCCACACAGAAGCCTTCCCACACCCCTTCTTTGTGTGCTATTTTGAATGGATAATGATAAGGTTGGTTGGCCATTCAAATTCAAAGGATGTTTGAATTTGAATGGTTAACAAATCCCTGCGCCACCCCTTTCATTTGTGTGCCACTTCCTCCACACGAGAAAAGGTTTCTCGTATAAACTCTCCACGCACAAAGAAGCCCACGCCCTTCCCTTCTCATGCTAAGAGTGAATAAAATTGGTTGGTTGGCATTTGAATTCAATTCGATTTGAATTCAAGTGAGCAACCACTTATCTTTATCCTCTCACGCGGTGAAAATGCTGAAAAGATGCAGTCTTGCATCGTTTTAAAAAGAAGAGAAGATAGTGCATGCGAATATTCGATCCCAGAGAGATAGGGTGGTGTGAGAAGAGATTTCTGCATGAGAAAAGAAAAGAAAAGAAGAGAAAAGAAAATAGAGAGTGGGCGCAAGTTTCTTTTGTGAGTACCCTAGGGTTTCTGCCTAGGGTTCGGAAAGTGAGAAGGTGAGCTACGAGTGTCGTGAGCCCATCAAACTTCAGGAAGAGCTTCATCAATCTTTCAAGTACATCTACTAATGATCTAGAGTATCCAAAGAGTTGATAGATCAAGATCGAAAGAGTTCGATCAGCATCGGCCGTCAAAAAGGTTCTGCGACGAACTAGCATTCGTGAGGAGCCGATCAGATCGGAAGCTTCGTGTGGACGATCCACAAAGGCCAGACATACTGTGTGGCTATATTGAGATGATCAAACTCTCCTGATGATGATCAAATTACGACGATCGACTACCCGCACGAAGGTAATGTGTTCTGAACACATAAGAGTAAAATATTTACTGTAGAAGTTTAAATTTTAAATTTAAATGCATGCTATATATATCATATTTAGATCCTTATATAAGGTTAATATATGTTAATTAATTAGATTAATTAATAATTTCTACTATAAAATTATAATTTTGAAAAGTTTTAAAATTACCATTTTATCCCTGCACCATTTTTCTCACAAATGGTATCAGAGCGGGTTCTAAAATATGATATACATTTATATGCGTAGATTAAGTAGTAATCTAAAAAAATTAAATTTAAAATTTAAATTTGAAATTTGAAATTTAAAATTTGAAATTTAAATTTTAAAATTTGAAATTCAAAATTCAAAAATTTAAAATTCAAAATTTGAAATTTGAAATTTGTTTGAAATTTCAAATTTGAAGTTCAAAATTTAAAATTCAAAATTTGAAATTTAAAAATTTAAAATTTGAAATTTATTTGAAATTTAAAATTTAAATTTTAAAATTGGTATATTTAAATATACTTGATCCAAGTAGCAAGTGGTCTAATTGGGTTGGTTGCCATGGTCGTCCAGTCATAGGAGAAAAGTAGAGTTTAATGATCCTCTCCTCCCATTCGATGGGGTTCTCCTATGGCAGTAGGGGTGCCGATGCGATTATATTCCATGCAGACAAAGCAGCGAAAGGACTTAATTGTAAAGGTTTGATTGTAAAATTTATCATGAATGTGTTAGATTAGATCTAAAAGAATATTCATGATTTATTTTGATTGAGTTATTTTCTGTTATGTAATCAGCAATAGGATTACTGTTTATGAAATATACTGATCTGTTTGTGAAATGAGTCAACACATTTGGTGAACAGAAAATAAAACCTTTCAAATTTGAAAATTATTTTTAAAATACCAAATCCTAACCCATCAGCCCAAATACTTAATTAAAAAAATTAAGTGTTGTTTAGTTGGTCTAGAATTATGAATTAAGACTTAAGACAATTGCATAAACTTGTGGGTCAATGGGTTAGATAGATTAGGTCCATAATTATGTTAGACCTAAGGTTAGCTTAAAGAAATGGACTAAATTAGAGTAATTGGTCAAATCTAATCAAAAATTGAATTAGATTAGGTCAAGGACACTCTAGACTCAACTCCAATAGTTGTAGTTGAATGGGTCTATGTCTTTAACTAGACCAAGATGGACTTAATTCATGGTTATGCGGTGGAACCCTATTTACTAAGTTAATCAAATTAAAACTAATGAACCGGTTGGTGTCTAAGGTAAGTTCGGTAGTCTGACCAGTAGTTTTTAAGTGGGAGCTACTCGCATTGATTTGATCTCTGACGAGTTAATGGCATATCCCCACCACTGATCTCACTTACCTAACCAACCTGGTGAGTTAGGTTTTGATTAAATCACTTGCTCCTAATGCCAGCTTTAATTAAATCTTTTTTAATCTGACTTGGTGAAGTCAGTGGGAGGATTGAAATTGGCTGGTTAATTTCTTCTCTTCATCCTTTAATAAAAATCCTAAAAAATTATTAGGTCCCTAAAATGATTAAGTTATAGTGATAACTAAGTCATAGCCTCCTATTAAGTGAGTGATAATAAGTCCATTAGTTTAATAATCACTGGAGGCCCAAAGGCCTGGTGCTTATTGACTAATAAAATTATCATTCATAATATGATCATTTGGTTGAGTCTTTCTGATGGTGGTCAGGTTGGCCGGCCAAAGTCGGGCCTGATCATTTATTGGTCTGATTCACCAAATCAAGTCATGTTAATGGTTGGACCTAACCAGATCTTTTCAGTGGAGGCCAAAGCCTACTAATTAGGTACTGGGGCAAAATTAATTACTAGAAGTTGTTTAGAGAAACAACTGGTTATGAACCTACCCATAGATGCACATGGGTTGACCAACCAAAGTTGGGCTCATGTGTGGTCTGTGTGGATTCTAGTACCCACTAAGGAATTAAAGTAATTCTTCGAATTGGAGGTTGAGGCTACCAGTTTGTAAAAATACTGGGATAAACTTTAGACTAAAGTCCAAATCTTTAGTATTAATAATTTATATACTAATAAAGGTCTGATTTTTCTTTATACAGCTATGGCCACTATCCTGTCACTCCGATCATTATTAGATAATGACAAGCTCATGGGACCTAATTTCGATAGCTGGTATCAAAAATTAAAAATCATCCTTGAGCATGAACGGATCCTTTATGTAGTAACGGATCCGGCACTTGAGGAGCCAGTCCTGAATGCTAGAGGGACAGTCCGAGACACTTATCAGAAGTGGCTCAACGACTGCATCACCGTTCGGTGCATAATGCTGGCGGCAATGAATGATGAGTTCAGCCACAGGTTTGAGAACGCCCAGCCGTAGGAGATGCTTCAAATGTTGAACGACTCCTTTGGCACGCCTGACGATGTTGAAAGGCACAAAATTAGTTATGCCATTTTCAATGCTCGGATGAGGGATGGGGCCTCAGTCATCGATCATGTACTGTACATGATCAAAATGATTGAGCACCTAAGTAAACTGGATTTTCCCTTGCACGAGCAGCTCGATAAGGATGCGATCCTTAATTCTTTGCCCAAGTCCTTCCTCCCCTTCCTTACTCATTTTCGGATGACAAAGCCTGCAGTGAACTACCACGGCTTATTGGGGTTGCTGCAAAACTTTGAGAAGGATCACCAGCTCCATAAGGAGTCGGTGAATATTGTGGGAGGGTCTTCTTCTGGTCATCGACCCTTTAAGAAAGTGAAGAAAAATAAGAAGAAGAAAAATAAGAAGGTGCAGTCGCATGCTGGGACATCTGCACAGGGTCAGACCAAGAAGCGCAAGCCTGACCAGAGCCAGGCGGAGTGCTTCTTTTGCAAGAAGCAGGGGCACTGGAAGAGGAATTGTCCTCTATACATTGCCTCCCTGGACCCGAACAGGCCGAAGAAGAAGCAAGGTAATTATATGATAACACCTTGCAACTTTTTCATTTGTGATACTACTGCCTAGGTATTGGATATCGAAAGTCCTTATCATATCTGTAATTCGATGCAGGGTCTGCAGGTCAGTAAGAGATTTGATGAAGGCGAGAGGTTCCTGAACGTTGGAGATGGAAGCAAAGTTCCAGTTCTAGCTTTAAGAATCATGAACCTTGTAATCAACTCTCGTAATGTAATTTTGAGTGAATGTCACTATTGTTCAAGTTTTTTATTAAATATTATTTCTGTAGGCCTTTTGGCCATGTACAGTTATGAATTTTTAATAAAAAAAATATTTACAATATCATTTTGAATGGTGTTACAATGTTTGTTGGACAACTTAATAATAGAATTTACTTTCTATCACAACCTGTTAATGTGGTTCAAACCTTCGATAAACACCCTAGAATAGATAATGTGTCAGAAGTCTACCTTTGGCACTGTAGGCTAGGTCATATCAATAAGAACAGGATAAACAGGTTGGCTCAAGAAAGAATTCTTAAAGTAGGTGATTGTGAATCACTTCCAACCTGTGAGTCCTGTCTTCTTGGTAAAATGATCAAGTCATCTTTTTACTGGAAAAGGTGAGCGAGCCAGAGAACTCTTGGCTCTGGTACATTTTGATGTATGTGGACCCATGAGCTCAAGTGCAAGAGGTGGATATTTCTACTTTATAACCTTCATAGACAACCTATCGAGGTATGGGTATGTCTATTTAATGAAGCATAAGTCGGAGTCATTTGAAATGTTCAAACTATTCCGAAATGAGGTAGAAAAATAAACTGAAAAGTGTATTAAAACTCTTCGATCTGATCGAGGAGGTGAATACCTTTCCAATGATTTTCTAACATATCTTGAAGAGAATGGGATTCTCTCTCAGTGGACTCTTCCTGGAACACCACAGTATAATGGTGTGTCTGAAAGGAGAAATCGGATCTTGTTGGATATGCTTCGATCCATGATGAGGTTTGCTGGTTTGGCAATCTCTCTCTGAGGATATGCGCTCGAATCGGCTTGTTACCTTCTAAATAGGGTTCCGAGTAAGTTGGTAACCAAAAGCCATATGAGATATGGATAGGACGTAAGCCAATACTCTCGCACCTTAGGGTTTGGGGGTGTCCGACTTATGTTAAACGTTCAATTATGGATAAGCTTAGACCTAGATCTGACTAGCTGATGAGCAAAAGGTGTTTGTCAGCCTTAAGGTAATTTTTTTGGAAAAAGAGTTTCTTGGTGAAGGGACTGTTGCCTCTAAGGTCGAACTTGAAGAAGTTCAACAGGTGGAAAAACCAACATAAGTTGCTGAACCTGAACCGAATTTGGTTATATCAGATCTGGAGCTCATTGTTCCTACACCCTTAAGGCGGTCTGGTAGAGTACCACGTCAACCGGATAGATACTATGGTTTCTTTGTCTGGGACAGTGATCTTATCGAACTTGATGAAAATGATGAGGATCCGATCACCTACATGGATGCAATGCAGAGACCTGACTCTGAGAAATGGCTAGAGGCCATGAAATCTGAAATGAAGTCTATGAAGGTCAACGATGTGTGGACATTGGTTGACCCACCTGAAGGAGTAAAACCCATAGGGTGTAAGTGGGTCTTTAAGAGGAAGAGGGGCGCAGATGGAAAGGTGGAGACCTATAAAGCTTGTCTGGTTGCCAAGAGATATCATCAACGTTATAGTATGGAGTATGATGAGACATTTTTTCCTGTGGTAATGCTCAAATCCATTCGGATTATGCTTGCGATAGCTGCCCATCTGGACTATGAAATCTGACAGATGGATGTGAAGACAGCTTTCCTAAATGGAGAGCTGGACGAAGAGGTGTATATGATATAACCTGAAGAGTTCACATCCACAGATGAGTCTAAGGTGTGCAGGTTACAAAGGTCCATTTATGGACTTAAGCAGGCATTCCAGAGTTGGAACATATATTTTGATAGGACGATCAAGACGTATGGCTTCGTTAAGAATGGAGAAGAGCCCTGCATTTATAAGTGGGCTAATGGTCCAGTAGTGGTATTTCTTGTATTGTATGTGGATGACATTCTCTTAATCAGGAATGATGTCCCTGCATTACAGAAAATAAAGATTTGACTGTCGTCACAGTTCTCCATGAAGGATTTGGGAGAAGCTTCCTACATCCTATGAATGAGGATCTATAGGGATAGATCTAAAAGGTTGCTTGGCTTATCCCAATCCACGTACATTGATACTATGCTGAAAAAGTTCAGCATGAAGAATTCCAAGAAAGGCTATCTACCGATAGGCCATAGAATTTTTCTCTCGAAGAGGGATTGTCTGACAACATCTCAAGAGAGAGAGCGTATGAGTAGAATTTTATATGCTTCGGCAGTGGGATCTATCATGTACGCCATGACATGTACACGATCAGATGTGGCATACTCACTAGGGGTAGTGAGTAGATACCAAACTGATCCAGGGGAGAATCATTGGAATGTTGTTAAAACCATCCTAAAGTATTTAAGAAATACTAAGGACCAGTGGCTTGTTTATGGTGAATCGGACTTGAGACTTATAGGGTTTACAGACTCCAGTTTCCAATCTGATCACGATGACAGCAAGAGTGTGTCGGGATTTATTTTTACCCTTAATGGTGGGGCTGTCTACTGGAAGAGTTCCAAGCAGCACACTGTGGCTGATTCAGTTTGTGAGGTAGAATATGTCGCTGCATCAGATGCTGCCAAAGAAGCGGTGTGGCTGAGAAAATTCATCATCGAGCTCGGAGTAGCACCCTCCCTTGTTGGTCCAGTTTTACTCTATTATGACAGCTCTGGAGCCAATGCTCAGGCGAAGGAACCGAAGGCACACCAACGGACGAAACATATTCTGCGTCGCTACCATCTTATCCGAGAAATCATGGATCGAGGTGACATCGACCTTCAGAAGATCGATGGGAAGGAGAACCTGGCCGACCCATTTACTAAAGCCATTACGGTGAAGGAGTTCGATGACTTCAAGTCGAAGATGGGTATTAGATACTGCACCGATTGGCTTTAGGCCAAGTGGGAGATTATTGGGAATAGTGTCTCAAAGCCAATCGTCAGCCTGCTGACGGTTGTGCTCTTTCTTGTATTAGTATATGAATTATAAATTAATAAAAATTATTTTTATATTTTTCATCATAAATTATTTCATCTTCTAATGAACTCCTGTGTTGTGGTGAAGTCCTTAGGACTATTTAGACTCGACAAAGAAGGATTTGTCGTTTAGTCCTTAAACCTGTTCGTGACCAAATGATACGTTGTTACTAAGAACAACAATGTTTATCAAGCATAGGTCATTGTGTGCCATATGGATTGGTTGTCCTCTTAACCAAAGAGTGTGGAGACACTGGTATGGCATACAAATGAGATGTAAGGGTACATCTGCACTGAACGTGACCGACTCCGGAGCTATTTCTACTGTCAAAATTTGCTCCGATGGGATATCGATATAACTGTCCCTCTGACCTGAGACCGTCATGGTGACTTGCAAGCAACTCACTGCACTTAGGCACTGAACTACCTGAATTTTTAATTCAGTGACGGAAGGCTGCTGGGTGTAGTCAAGTACTTGACTTATTGGTGCATGTGTCAAGATGGGATTGACCACTCAAGTTTAGGAGTTGTGTACAATTGTGTTTCAATTTAGCAAAACCTTAGCCAGGATAGTCCTAGTGAGGAGTCACAGGACTATTTGAGTTGAGCACGATTCGGATGATCTGATCAGGGTTGACAGTTTAACCCTGAGTCGTCCTATACACAGAGGTCAAAAGGGATGAATTATACAGTAACCATATTCATGTAGGTTCCAAATATTACGATTATGACTATTCGATCTATCCGAACATCGGGTACTATTGATAGATGGTCACTTCGATTAGTATAGGAATTGGTTCCTATGCTACCAGCTTAGGTTCGAACCTGTGGGGTCACACACATTAGAGGTTCCTATCTGATCTGATGGCTGGTGAAGAGTCCCACTGGACTGGGGCTCTTCGACCAAGAGTACAAATGGTCGGAGACTCTATGATTGAGAATCAAAATTCTTCGATCATAAGTTCCACACATTTTGGATACCGGGGTCAAGAGTCCCACTAGTTTGGGACTCTTCGATCAAGGTTTCATATCGATGGACTTTGATGCCCAATTGCCCATCAGATTTGGACTTAATATTTATGAGAGGTTTAATTAGTAATTTGATTGCTAATTAACTCAATTTGATTGAGTAATTATTTTTAGATCAAGTCCAATTAAATTAGATTTAATTAGATTTGACCCGATTAGGTTAAGAGTTGACCTAATCGCCGAGGTGGTTTGGTCCCTGATCTGATCAGGGGTTGGGCTTAGTCAATTTTTTATTTGATTAGAATTTTATTGAGCCTAATTAAGCCTAATTGTGTTGGATTTAATTTAGTCTAATTGTGCCTAACTTATTTTAATAAGGTTGGTTCAATTAGGTTTGAAACCACCTTTGATTTATCTCCCTGTGCCACCTCACTCACCTGCGCCTATTTGAATTCACGAGAAACAAGTTCTCATAAATTTTCTCCCACACAGAAGCCTTCCCACGCCTCTTCTTTGTGCACCATTTTGAATGGATAATGATAAGGTTGGTTGGCCATTCAAATTCAAAGGATGTTTGAATTTGAATGGTTAACAAATCCCTGCGCCACCCCTTTCATTTGTGCGCCACTTCCTCCACACGAGAAAAGGTTTCTCGTGTAAACTCTCCACGCACAAAGAAGCCCACGCTCTTCCCTTCTCACATCAAGAGTGGATAAAATTGGTTGGTTGGCATTTGAATTCAAATTTGATTTGAATTCAAGTGAGCAACCACTTATCTTTATCCTCTCATGCGGTGAAAATGCTGAAAAGATGCGGTCTTACATTATTTTAAAAAGAAGAGAAGATAGGGCATGTGAATATCTGATCCCAGAGAGATAGAGTGGCATGAGAAGAGACTTCTACATGAGAAAAAAAAAGAAAAGAAGAGAAAAGAAAAGAGAGAGTGGGTGCAAGTTTCTTCTGTGAGTACCCTAGGGTTTCTGCCTAGGGTTCGGGAAGTGAGAAGGTGAGCTACGAGTGTCGTGAGCCCACCAAACTTCAAAAAAGCTTCATCAACCTCTCAAGTATATCTGCTGATGATTTGGAGCATCCAAAGAGTCGGCAGATCAAGATCGAAGGAGTTCGATCAGCATCAGCCGTCAAAAGGATTCTGCGACGAACTAGCATTCGTGAGGAGCCGATCAGATCGAAAGCTTTGTATGGATGATCCATAGAGACTAGACATACTGTGTGGCTATATTGTGATGATCAGACCCTTCCAACAGTGATCAGATTACGACGATCGACTACCCGCACGAAGGTAATGTGTTCTGAACATATAACAGTAAAATATTTACTGTAGAAGTTTAAATTTCAAATTTAAATGCATGCTATATATATATCATATTTAGATCCTTGTGTAGGGTTAATACATATTAATTAATTAGATTAATTAATAATTTTTGCTGTAAAATTATAATTTTGAAAAAATTTTAAAATTATCGTTTTACCCCTGCACCATTTTTCCCACACTGATGGCTCATCTGATCAAAGGAAAAGATAGTATCCGACTTCAGTACCGAGTACCAATTTCTTGCTGCTCCCTTTAAGGTAGACGGAAAAGCTCGACACAAGATGGTGTCTGGCACGCCATGGAGCAGCATCATTATCCGGAAGGCCTCCAAGTGCTCAACCAGATCCGAGGTCCCGTTGTAGCTCTCGAATTGGGAGAGCTTGAAGTTCAGCAGGATTGGTTCCTGCATAATCATTTGAGAGAAAGGAGGGTCAGTGTAGATATCCTCACCGTAAGCAGTGGGAGCATGGCAGAGCTCTTCGATCCATCGATTCATCTTCTGGAATCTTTGATCCAGGAGGTCCTCTCGACTGCGAGTCTCGAGGATCTTCTGGTGGAATAGAGGTAGGGACCCTCTGGGGGTGGAATCATGATCGGACGGAGGGCTCTCCGCCTTATGCTTCCCCTTTTCAGGGAAGACAGGATGACTGGCCCAAGTGGCCCGCCCGGTCGTCGAATTCTGAAACTCCGGTGATGCTCTTTCCAGCCACACTAAAGCCTGCGACTGCTGCTGCATGGCCTACACTGCTTCGGTTAGGCCCCTGACCTGCTGAACCAACAAGTCAAACTGCTCCATGCCGACTGTCGTTACCGGAGGAGGAGCTTGGGAAACTGGAGACGAGGCCGGAGCTTGCGGGGCTCGTTGAGATCTGGCCGTGGAGGCCGTGGATCGCCTGGTGGATGCCTTTCGGAGAGGCATCAGGTGGAGATCTGACAGGAGAAGAAGGAGAAAATGTCGAAGAAGATGACTGAAGACAGTCCTATTGAGTACTCTTTTAAGAACAAGGGTACTGCGAAGACCCAGACCCTTCTTCTAGCACCAATTCTGTTGGTGCAGAATTTCGCCGACGTCGGAGAAGCTGGAGTCGAGGGGATCGTATCCACCGTCGGGACCTACAAGGAAAGTCTAAACCGGAGTTGGGGGTGCTCCGGCAAGACCCTCCGATGCTCAAGTCAGTACTCTACCTCAACAGAAATGGAGCACTCAAATGAGATTTTAGTAGAGTTTCAGGATAGAATTTTGAGCTTAACGAAGAACGTATCTAGGGGTCCCTTTTTATAGATGGAGAGTGTAACTGATTGACAGCGACATCTGTAACTGCCTGGTAGTGGGCCATTCGGGGCCACACGGAGTTTGTTACGGAGAGTAGTGGCTTCAGGGGGCCGTTCAGGGCCACGTGGAGTTTATTATAGAGAGTGGAGTGGTGTCCATTGTCATGACTTGCCAGAGAGTGGTGGAGCCACATGGAATCCATTACAGAAAGTGGAGTAGGGTAGTGGCCATTGTCGTGACTTGCCAGAGAGTTCGGGCCTGACTGCTGAAGCTTGACTGGGACGTCTGATGGAGCGGAATGGCTTTCTATCTCAGTAATCCAGGAGAAGCTCGGATGGAGACTTTTTGTTGGTGAAGTCTGATAGAAGTCTGATTGCCAGAGAAGTCCGTCTGGGATTTGCTTGATATGGAAGCTCGTCTAAAGATTGTCCGTCGGAAAGGTCCAATTTCATGAGGAATCCAACAGGGGGTTGTCCGACAGTGGAGTTCAGATGATGTTGTGGAGGTTCGTCCGCTGGAGGAGTCTTGAGGACACTGTGGAAGGTCGAACATTGGAGGAGTTCGAGATTCAATTTTGTTGTAGAAGTTCAGACGGAGTTCAGCTCTTGTAGGAGTCTAGATGAAATTCGCTTATTGTAGAAGCTTGGATGAAGACCAGTTGTCGTGGAAGCTCGGATGGAGACTTCTTATTATAGAAGTCCCATTTCTGGAGAAGCTCGATCATTGATGAAGTTTGGAAGAAGTTCAGAATAGAATTTTGGCTGGTGGAGCCTGTCCGTTGTAGAAGTTCATCTCGAATCCATCTGCTGTAGAAGTTCGGCTGGGATCTAGCTCTTGTAGGAGCTCGGATGAAATTCGAAAGGCGATCGACCACCGTAGAAATTTGGATGGAGTCTGGTTACTATAGAAGTCCTACTGTTGGAGAAGCTCGACATTGACGAAGCCCGGAAGAAGTTCGTAGTAAAGTCATTCATGGTCGGAAGGAGTCTGGAAGAGATTCGGAGAATAGTCGATCACTGTAGAAAATTGACTGATAGTGAAGCTCGAAAAGCATTTGGAGCAGCCCGGTATATGAATGGAGGAGCTCATTATCGAAGAAGTCCAGATGGTATTATGGAAGCTCGGACGGTCGAGGGAGTTCAGAAAGATGCCACACAAGGTCGGAAGCCGGAAGAGCCCTGGAAGGGTTGGCCTTTTACAAACTTCGACTGGGGGTATTTTATACCCAACAGGTAGGTTCATAACCAATTGTTTCTCCTAACAACTTTTAGCAATAAGTTTTGCCCCAAACATCCCTTCAGTAGGCGTGTGGTGCCTCCACTAAAAATTTTGGTTAGGTCCAACTATTAACATGGCATACCAAGTGTATCCAACAAATAGATGTCCAAGCCCGAGTGTGGCTCGACCAATCTGAGCATTGATCTGAAGGTACATCATGATGGTCATATGATGAATGATAATTCCAATATGTAATAAATATCAGGCATGTGGTGCCTCCAATACCTATTTGGAATATTAGACTCATTATCATGCACCTTAATGAAAGGCAATGACCAAGTTATCTTATAATTTTATCACTTTATGGACCTAATAATTTAAAAAATTTGATTTCATTGATCTAAAAATAAGAAAAAAAATTGATCTGCAAGCTGCAAATCCTTCCACTGACTTCACCAAATCATGTAAAAGATTAGACATAAGCTGGTCTAAAAATACCTAAATCAGTCACACTGATTCACCTTAATAGCATGAGTCTGCACGAATTGACTAGTGACCTAATCAAAATATAATCTATCATGTTGGTCAGGTAAGTGAGATCAATGAAAGGAATATGCCCTTAACTCACTATAGACGCATCTAGGTGGATAGCTTCCAATTAAAAACCACTTGATCGAATCTGCCAAACTTATCTTAGACACTAACTAGTCAATTAGTGTTGCTCCAAGAATTGATTTTGATGATCGCAAACTATTAAAGGGGACTACTAATGAGTTTCTTGCCTTTGGAGAATATTTTTGTGATGTTTCAGGTAGTCCAAAAGATTGAATTTGAAAAGCTTCATCAAGTGTTCCAAAATTAAAGTTTCTGCAAGTTGGAGAAGTTTTCAAAGCTTTTTGAGAATGTCAATTTGATTTGAATCTATATGAGAGCATTTGAAAGTATTCTGATAAGTTTTAAACCTTAAATACATAAAAAATTAGATTGCAACAATATGGGGCGACCCATCTGGGTCATCTCTTTTCATTAAGTAGCTGGTATGCTTCTTTTTGGCTCATGACATGCAGTGGGACGACCCACTTGGGATGACCCATGCAGTGGGACGACCCTTGAGACTCTGAGACCAAAATAGAAAGTCTGATTTTCAGACTGGCCAAATGAGGCATTTCATGAGACTTCTCAATCATAGTGGGATGACCCACTTGGGATGACCCATTCTGGGTGAGTTCATAACGGCTAATTTTTAGCCCATTTTTGATGTATTTAATGCGCATTAAACACTCTTCAATAGCTCTAAACCAATTTTAAGATATTTTTAAGGATAAATGATGAATATAAATGCTCTCTTAAAATGAAAAATCATAAGTTAAAAAGCAAGCATTCAAGTTCAAATCCGAGAAAAGCTCTATTATTCCTAAAGAGAGAAAAGAAGTATTTAATCACTTCACCAACCACTCTCTAGCTGTAATGAAGTGTGAAATTCATTGAGAGTGTTCAGCAAAAGCTTCTTTTCCTTAAGAATTATATTTCTATTGTGTTTATTATGTTTATTTAAGGGGATAGTGCGCTGAATTTTCTGTATCTTATTTTTCTCATATTATTTTTGGATTTTTAAGTTTTAGGGGATTTCAAAACTTGGTTGGATTGATCTGAACCCTAAATCGAATTGTTGAGGGTTGGTTTGTACCCAAAAAATAAGTATTCTTACTTGGATAGCAAGGGTCGGAGGTGTCCGACGTGATGTAATCCTTGTAATCCGTTTAGTGGATCGAATTCCTAAGTAGATGAAGGGAAAAATCGGCTTTTTCTTTGTAGGATCTTCCAGATCTAATGAGATCTGGGACGGAATATTTCAAAAAAAAATTATCCTATAATATTTCAGATCTAAGATCTATTAGATCTAATTTCTATTATCTGGTATTAAATCTAAAATTAAATCTAAAATCGTGAGGAATAGAGAAATATCTTTAGGGTAACTAGATTATCCTGTAGATGATCGTAGCAATGCTCGAGGTTCTAAAATAGCCACGTAGTCATCTAGCCTCTATCGATATCCACTCAAGTAGGATCTGGATTACCTTCTCCTCGCAAATCTTTGCTCCAAAAATTAGATCTGGATCTAATCTGAAAGATCTTCAAAAGATCTTCTGAAGCTAGAGCAGCAGCCTCTCGATAAATCTCTGCAGTCTTCTAATCAAAGAGCCACCACGCCTTGGACAAGCACCAGATGGATGCCCAACCTCTTGGATGTGAAGAGGAGAGGGAGAGGAGCAGAGGGGGCATGGAGAAGTGGAGAGAATTCAGGCTTTTTCTGGTTATTGCACAGAGTCTCTCAACCCTAGGCACAGATAGGGTTTAAATAGACCCTGCTGCGCCATGCAGTGCCACATCATTCGACCAATCAAAAAATTTTAATTAATTCTGAAAAAATTTTGATTGGTGGAGTGATGTCATCTGATCATATCAGATAAGAATCCCCACAATCCCTCCTACTGTTGGTGCCAACACTGGATAAACACAGTGAGATTGGTGCCCCACAGTCCAAGTTGATCAAGGGATCAGAGTCCTTATCTCATGGGACTCTATCCTTATCCACTTGGGGCGCACGCCATATCTGATTATGGAACTCACTTTGAGGGTAAAATTAGCAGGTGGACACTCCACAAAAACTCTCCAATGATCTCTTGCCAAGTGGCATTCAGTCCAAGGTCCATGGGTCAACGTTTGACCAATGTCCTAAAACAAAAATGGCAGGTGACAGGAATTAGCAGGTATTGTCTTAAATTCATCTCATGAATTAAGATAAGTCCTTTCTGAGTTGGACTGACTCCAGTCAGACTGAGAGAAACCTTCTCAAGATTTTTTGGGTGAGTCAAATCATATTTGGTTCAGTCGAGATAGAAAAGATTACACGAGGAGAAAGTTAGGCTCAATCGTATGCTAGAATGATTTTCTTGAACCTAATTGGATCTAATCCAAATCAATCAAACTGGGCTAGCTCAATTCATGACATCCAGACTCTAACTCTTGTTTGTATGACCCAATTAGGTTCATTTCTAAATGGTAATGAGACATGTCATGATCTCATCATCGACATCATCGAAACTCCTTTCGATGGACGAGAACTCTTTTGATTTAGACAATTAGAATGATCGATCATCAAGATCATTCTAATTGCTCCCAAAATCTACCAGTGACACCTAGAAGTATATGGTGGCAACCCATCAGAAATGAAGATAAACCTCTCGGTGCAGCTACCTGTGTGATTGAGTTCTTCTATCATGAGTCCTGACTGAATTAGGATTAAGGTGAACTCGTCAAACCCAATATCAGTCATATGAATCAATCGATCGATCCAAGTCTGATGTGAAACCTTAATAGGAAACTCTTTTCTATTATTTCACTCTACCATGGCCATGGGCTTAAGGACTCAATCTTTCAATCATCATAGGACTACTCCTCTTATCTATCGAGGTTGATAGATCCCATCTTGGTGCAATCTAGTTCCTACAATGAATATGCTACAGCCAACATACACCTCAGGGTTTTGAATGGGTAGGAGACTGAGTTATGGTGTAGTCAAACTATAACACACTCAAGATGAACTGTCGATGTACCTCAGGTCAAATAACTAGACACACAGCTGCAGCATCGAGCTAGTCATCGACGAGAAGGTAGACTTCCTTGTGACTGCTCGAGGTGGTCACGCTCAGTACTCTCATTCTCAACGAATACCTGTACTCTTGCTCCGATGTCTCCACACTGTAGACTCAAGATACATCTACCCTAAGAAAGCGATCGTACACCAACCTTTCGGATCAATCACCATCCTCGTGATGATCCTATGGTCAGGAGCTGTTTATGAGTTAGTTATGTAAATTCATGCCTTAAATTTTCAACTCTTGAAAATATGAATTAACATTGCTACTAACTCAAAGGATGCATCACAGACATAATGTACACAGTGTGATAGTAGAATAACCCTTTTATTCATTTATAGTCAAAATTATAAATTTGCCCTTACATTTGTACAGGAATGTATCAGCCAATCTGGCATCTAGGGCACACATATAACAAACTCCCACTTGACCTAATGCCAATTGGCTACATATCTAAGTCCTATCTTCTCAAGGTGGGTTTCGATCTTCTGCTGGCCTAATGGCTTTATCAGTGGGTTTGCCATATTGTCTGTGGAGTCGACTGTCTTAACCTTGACATAACCTTTTTCGAGATAATCACGGATCAGATGGAATCGCCGCTCGATATGCTTAGACTTCTGGTGAGACCTTGGCTCCTTAGCTAGAGCTATGGTGCCATTATTATTGCAGTAAAGAGAGATGGCATCCATGACATCACTCCAAGCTCTGTGGCAAATATTTTATACCAGAATACCTCCTTCGCAGCTTTCGATGTAGCAATATACTCTGCCTCCATTGTGGAATCAGCAATTACCATCTGCTTGGAACTCTTCCAGCTAACTGCACCACCATTGTAAATGAACAGACTCCCAGATGTCGACTTTCGATCATCTATATCAGACATAAAGTCTGAGTCTGTAAATCCCTGAACCTGGAGTTCTCCATTCCCAAAGACTAGAAACATATCCTTAGTCCTTCTCAAGTACTTAAGGATACATTTCATAGAAGTCCAATGCTCTTTGTCTGGATTCGACTGATATCTGCTTGTGACACTCACAGCATGGGCTATATCAGGTCGTATACATAGCATGGCATACATGAGGCTCCCTATTGCGGAAGCATAAGAAATCTTGCTCATGCGTTCAATCTCCTCAGGTGTGCTAGGGCATATCATCTTGGAGAGATGAATACTATGTCTAAAAAGTACTAAACCTTTTTTAGAGTTTTTCATACTAAACCTTTTTAGCACCACCTCTATGTACATCTTCTGCGAAAGTCCCAGCATTCTATTTGGTCTATCTTTATAGACCTTAATACCTAGTATAAAAGATGCCTCTCCTAGATCTTTCATAGAGAACTCCTTAGATAACCATATTTTGACTGAGGTTGTCATGCCCCAAATCCGGGACATAACACGGCCATGCTACCGAGGGATGGAGCCCACGATAACATGAAGCCAATCCATCATAATCATCTAAAATCCATCAAATAAAAAAATTCAATTCTATTATTCATCAAATAATCGAACCAATATTGGTTTAGAGCATCTAAATCCAAAAGCAAGTACTAACCCGAATCTCAACATTCATAAATAACTACAAATTCATGATTATAAAATAAATTAAACTTCTATTGTCAAATTTTTCAGCTTGCTATGCCGATCTTCAAGCTTGGATTCCTTTTGCCGATCCTAACCTTATTTCTCTGTTCAAACAAAAAGAAAACAAAAAGAATATGAGCTACACTAGCCCAGTAAGTAGAACTTGCGCTTCCTTATCGGATCAAGCATAAGTTTTTCATGATAATACAATATTTAGAAAATAACAGATAATATAAAATAAAGTATTTCATAGAGCATATAACAAAATAAGTTATAAACTCATCATGCATGCATAAATCATGTATATTTCACAATCATGAATCGTAAATCATTTTTATCATGTATTCATGTCGTGTTTCAAAATATTGCTCACAGATATTCATGCTAAGGTCACTATTATACCCATGACAGGGCCATGTTTCTTAATCGACAGAGTTCTTAATTCATGTGCCAACTTTATACCCGTTGGCAGGGCCATGTTTCGTGTGGATGCTAGCTCCGGATGTCGACCTTCCCGAAGGGATTCATTCATAGCCATCTGAGAGCCTTTGAAATCATTATATCTTTTTCTTAAAGCATACATATACATAGATGAAAAAATAATAAAATTTATGCTTCATAATCATGCTATTTTCATAAGACATATTCATGAAATCAATGCTTACAATAAAACATACTTTCTCATATCACATATGCCGATCCTTATTTTATGAAAAATTATGATTTCATCAATAGCAATTCTTTACATAAAAGCATGATCATTTAAAAATAAATAAGGAGCATAAAATTCACTTACCTCGTTCATCTTAGATCTTCAGACTTTATTAAAAGAATCAGCTAATCCTATTTAAAATATCAAATCATCATCAATTTCTATTCCATAAATATAATAAGATGAAATCATAAGGAAAGAGGATTGTTGTCCGGATATGTCGGTCCATCCAGATACCAGGGCAACTCAGGGTCTCTGATCTGAGGGTCAGATTTAAGTGATTTGATCAAAAAATCGTGAAGCACAGATCGAATTAAGGTCAAGATCAATCAATAGGATTCTTTAATAATGAATTTGAAAGATTCTTGATATAATCAAATGAGGTTGACATACAGCACGGATATCAAAGCAACTTCGGATCATCTTGTTAGAGTCAATATGAGCTTCTAAAAGATGAAGGCATGACTCGATACAGGATTCATAGACCTTTTTTAGATAGAGAAAGTCGATCATGAGAGAGAAAGTAGAGAGAGAATCTTCGTATCCTTCAAAAGTGACAATCATGATTGAGATCATCAGAGGTTATATCAGGATGACTTAATATGAATTAACCATGACCGATGTTATCAATTTCGAAGAAGGATCGGATCAGGATCTAATCTACTGCATGAATTTTGGAGCAGTCTCAGATCATCATATTTTCATCTCAAGTTTATCCTAGGGTCTGTGATGCAATCAGAGAGAGAATGACCCTAGAGAGATGAAATCCATAAAAAGAGATAAAAGGTCTAGAGAGAGAAAATAGGGAGAAAATCTAGAGAGAGAAAATGGAGAGAGAATGTAAAGAGAGAAAGTCCAATTCTAGAGAGGGAAAGACTTAAGAGAGAGATGAGAGAAACTTTCTCGCACATATATTTTTTATTATTATATTTTTCTTTTCTTTTTCTTTTTTTTTTCTTTTTAGAGAGAGACAATAGAGAGAGAAAGAGAGAAAAGAGAGAGAAAGAGGGAGAAAGAGGGGAGAGAGGGAATTTTTCTCTTTTCTTATTTTTTTTTATTTTTTTATTTTGCATTTTCTTTTCTTTTCTTTTTCTTTTTCCTTTTTCTTTTCTTTTTCTTTTTCCTTTTTTTTCTTTTCTTTTCTTTTCTTCTTCTTCCTTTTTCTTTTCTTCTTCCCGGGCTTCCATTGAGCCGAAACAGGGGATCTCACAATCCCCTGTTGGCCGGCCGGCCGACGGTGCAACCGGCATGGGCTGCCGTCGGCAGGAGGAGGGGCGACCCTGCGGCAAGAGGATGGCCAAGCCGGTGGCCGGCGGCAGCCACCGATGCCCACACATTCAAAAGAGACCGAATCCCTTTCTCCAAGAAATCCGACAACTCCGGTCGCCGGCGATCGTGCACACGGGCATGGGGAGAAAAGAGGAGAATAGAGGAAGGGGAGGAGGCTCACCTTCGACGCTGGCGAGGCTTTTCCGACGAGCAAAAAGGATGGCGCAGGGATGGTCTCTGCGGTGGTTTTTCGACGATTGCCGCCGACTAGGTCTCGAATCTTTGGTGAGAGGGAGAGAGGAGAATTCTCCTCCTTAAATAGAGCCGGAGGGAGGGCTCTCCGACTCCGATTGGGAGCCGGTGAGAGGAGGAAAAAGACTCCCTTCGAGAGTCTTCTCCTCTGTTTTCCCTTTTTTTTTTTTCTGGGCTATGGATTGATTCTGAACCCAATTGGGCCGGGTGATCACATTCTACCCCCCTAAAAAAAAAATTTCATCCTCGAAATTTAACATACCTTCATTTTTAAATAAGTGTGGATATCTCATCTTTATATCATCTTCAAGCTCCCATGTGGCCTCTCTCTCTTCATGATTACTCTAGTGAATCTTCACATATGGAATGATGCGCCGTCTTAGAACTTGCTTTTTTCGATCAATAATTCGGAGGAAAAAATTTTTTTTTTTATAGGTTAAGTCTTCATGAACTTGCAATGGCTCATACTTTATCACGTTATTTGGATCAGGTACAAATTTTCTTAGTGGTGAAATATGAAAGATATTGTGCACTTTAGATAATTTTGGTGGTAAAGCTAGTTCGTAAGCAATATCTCCTACTCGGTTCAAAATTTCAAAAGGTCTAATAAATCGCGGACTCAGCTTGCCATGTCTCACAAACCTCATGACACTTTTTATAGGTGATACTTTTAGAAAATTATGATCACCAAAGTAAAATTTCAATTCTCTTCTTTTTCTATCTGTCCAACTCTTCTGTCTATCCTGTGCTGCTTTGAGTCTTTCCTTGATCAGATATATTTTTTTTTTGTCTAGCATCCATTTATTATCAGTAAAATCCTTCCTTATTGATAACTAATATATTTCATAATATCTTTTGATTTAAAGAATTAATATTTCTAATCAATTCAGACCACCACGCTTTTGCTGCACACTCTGATCTCAATTTATCAAATTATCTAAATCTATAAAAAAATAAAAATATCTTTGTATATTAAATCAATCAAAGATAGATCCAACTTTCATATTTCATATACAATTTAGGATAAAATTTAAGATTTTCTTGTTATTACTATCTCTTAGGCATAGCACATCAAAATTAAATCTTCATCCACCTTCTATATTTGAACTTATTACATAAGCTTCACCACCCCTCAAGAATCCAATATGTCTAGAATTAATTTGAGTTAATATTTGATTTATATTACAATCATTTAGACAACTTCCAAACCAACCTTTCTTTACAAAGAAATTAACATCAAAATCAGAAAAATTATCATATCCTTTATCCATATAGGTTTAGCATTCCAATATCATCAAATATACCTAACATAATATATCAATACCTTCCACTTCATTCGAGGGTCAGCACTTCTCGTACTCAGGTCAACCTTGCTAATTAAAATCTATGATATAACTCGTCAATTCTATTATAGACCTCATATGCCACTTATGCATAAATTTCATCATAATACCTATTGATTCGAAATCAAATTATTGAATCTTTTCTTTTATATCTATCATGTTCCTCATGATCTTAGCCTCAAGTTTACATATCACTAAAGTCACAATCTCGAATAATGATAACCTTAAGCTCAAATACCACTTAAGTCATATTCTCTAGTGATCATAATCTAAATATTATATCATTCTATCACGTCCTTAATGATCATAATCTTAAGCTCTGATGTTATCCATTATACTCCACTCGATCACATCCTATTGATCATACATAAAATTTTGATATCACTTTATAATCTCAATGATCTTAAACCTAAGCTCTGATATTATTCTATCATATCCTAATCATTTATATTATTTATATCAAAATCTTCAAAGATTATAACCTAAGCTCTGATACCATAAAATGTCACGCCCCAAATCCGGGACATAATACGGCCATGCTACCGAGGGATGGAGCCCACGATAATACGAAGCCAATCCATCATAATTATCTAAAATCCGTCAAATAAAAAAATTCAATTCTATTATTCATCAAATAATCAAACCAATATTGGTTCAGAGCATCTAAATCCAAAAGCAAGTACTAACCCGAATCTCAACATTCATAAATAACTATAAATTCATGATTATAAAATAAATTAAACTTCTATTGTCAAATTTTTCAGCTTGTTATGCCGATCTTCAAGCTTGTATTCCTTTTGCCGATCCTAACCTTATTTCTCTGTTCAAACAAAAAAAAAACAAAAAGAATATGAGCTACACTAGCCCAGTAAGTAGAACTTGCACTTCCTTATCGAATCAAGCATAAGTTTTTCATGATAATGTAATATTTAAAAAATAATAGATAATACAAAATAAAGTATTTCATAGAGCATATAACAAAACAAGTTATAAACTCATCATGCATGCATAAATCATATATATTTCACAATCATGAATCGTAAATCATTTTCATCATGTATTCATGTCATGTTTCAAAATATTATTCACAGATATTCGTGCTAAGGTCACTATTATACCCATGACAGGGCCATGTTTCTTAATCGACAGAGTTCTTAATTCATGTGCCAACTTTATACCTGCTGGCAGGGCCATGTTTCGTGTGGATGCTAGCTCCAGATGTCGACCTTTCCGAAGGGATTCATTCATAGCCATCTGAGAGCCTTTGAAATCATTATATCTTTTTCTTAAAGCATACATATACATAAATGGAAAAACAATGGAATTTATGCTTCATAATCATGCTATTTTCATAAGACATATTCATGAAATCAATGCTTACAATAAAACATGCTTTTTCATATCACATATGTCGATCCTTATTTTATGAAAAATTATGATTTCATCAATAGCAATTCTTTACATAAAAGCATGATCATTTAAAAATAAATAAGGAGCATAAAATCCACTTACTTCGTTCATCTTAGATCTTCAGACTTTATTAAAAGAATCAGCTAATCCTATTTAAAATATCAAATCATCATCAATTTTTATTCCATAAATATAATAAGATTAAATCATAAGGAAAGAGGATTGTTGTCTGGATGTGTCGGTCCATCCAGATACCAGGACAATTCAGGTTCTCTGATCTGAGGGTCAGATTTAAGTGACTTGATCAAGAAATCGTGAAGCACAGATCGAATTAAGGTCAAGATCAATCAATAGGATTTTTTAATAATGAATTTGAAAGATTCTTGATATGATCAAATGAGGTTGACATACAGCACGGATATCAAAGCAACTTCGGATCATCTTGTAAGAGTCAATATGAGCTTTTAAAAGATGAAGGCATGACTCGATACAGGATTCATAGACCTTTTTTAGATAGAGAAAGTCGATCATGAGAGAGAAAGTAGAGAGAGAAAGTGAAGAGAGAATCTTCGTATCCTTCAAAAGTGATAATCATGATTGAGATCATCAGAGGTTATATCAGGATGACTTAATATGGATTAACCATGATCGATGTTATCAATTTTGAAGAAGGATCAGATCAGGATCTAATCTACTGCACGAATTTTGGAGCAGTCTCAGATCATCATATTTTCATCTCAAGTTTATCTTAGGGTCTGTGATGCAATCATAGAGAGAATGATCCTAGAGAGACGAAATCCATAAAAAGAGATAAAAGGTCTAGAGAGAGAAAATAAGGAGAAAATCTAGAGAAAAAAAATGGAGAGAGAATGTAAAGAGAGAAAGTCTAATTCTAGAGAGAGAAAGACTTAAGAGAGAGATGAGAGAAACTTTCTCTCACATATATTTTTTATTACTATATTTTTCTTTTCTTTTTCTTTTTCTTTTTCTTTTTAGAGCGAGACAATAGAGAGAGAAAGAGAGAAAAGAGAGAGAAAGAGGGAGAAAGAGGGGAGAGAGGAAATTTTTCTCTTTTCTTATTTTTTTTTATTTTTCTATTTTGCATTTTCTTTTCTTTTCTTTTTCTTTTTCCTTTTTCTTTTCTTTTTCTTTTTCCTTTTTTTTCTTTTCTTTTCTTTTCTTCTTCTTCTTCCTTTTTCTTTTCTTCTTCCCGGGCTTCCATTGAGCCGAAATAGGGGATCTCACAATCCCCTGTTGGCCGGCCGGCCGGCGGTGCAACCGGCATGGGCGGCCGTCGGTAGGAGGAGGGGCGACCCTGCGGCAAGAGGAAGGCCAAGCCGGTGGCTGGCGGCGGCCACCGATGCCCACACATTCAAAAGGGACCGAATCCCTTTCTCCAAGAAATTCGACAACTCCGATCGTCGGCGATCGTACACACGGGCATGGGGAGAAAGGAGGAGAAGAGAGGAAGGGGAGGAGGCTCACCTTCGATGCTGCTGAGGCTTTTCCGGCGAGCAAAAAGGATGGCACAGGGATGGTCTCTGCGGTGGTTTTTCGACGATTGCCGCCGACTGGATCTCAAATCTTCAGTGAGAGGGAGAGAGGAGGATTCTCCTCCTTAAATAGAGCTAGAGGGGGGCTCTCCGACTCCGATTGGGAGCCGATGAGAGGAGGAAGAAGACTCCCTTCGGGAGACTTCTCCTCTGTTTCCTCTTTTTTTTCTTTTTCTGGGTTGTGGATTGATTCTGGGCCCAATTGGGCCGGGTGATCACAGAGGTCAATATAGAAATATTATTTCCAATTAGGAGGATGTCATCTACGTACAGTACGAGGAAGATAACTGCGCTCCCACTAACCTTCTTGAACACACATGGTTCCTCCTCGTTCTTGATGAAACCAAACATTTTGATCACATCATTGAAACGAGTATTCCAGCTCCGAGATGCTTGCTTAAGTCTATAAATGGACCTTTGCAGCTTGCACATCTTGTGATTATCATCACTGGATGTGAAACCAAACGACTGTTCCATATAGATATCTTCCTCAAGATATCCATTTAAGAATGCCATTTTCATGTCCATCTATCATATTTCATAATCGAAATAGGCTGCAACAGCAAGCAATGTGTGGATGGATTTTAGCATGGCTACGGGCGAAAAGGTATCCTGATAGTCAATGCCTTCGTGCAGACTATAACCTTTCGCTACGAGCTTAGCCTTGAATGTCTCCACATTTCCATCTGCACCTATCTTTCTCTTGAAGATCCATTTACACCCAATAGGTACAATACCTTCAGGTGGATCTACTAAGGTCCAGACTTGGTTTGAGTGCATCGAGTCAATTTCTGATCTCATTATCTCTAACCATTTCTCAGAGTCGATATCTAATATCGTCTCGTCATAGGTCTTGGGGTCATCACCATGAGCCCCATTTCTCATGAGGAATATTTTCTTTACTTCCTCTTGTATAGTACCTAAGTACCTTTCAGGAGGACGAAAAACCCTAGTCGATCTACGAGGTGGAAGAGGTTATATTAGGACTGGTTCTAATTGATTGGGTTCCTCAGGTTCTTTAGCTCATTGCTCTTGGGAGACATTCTCCTTGAGCTTAATTATTTTTTCGATGCCACCATCTTGAATAAACTATTTTTCAAGAAAAATAGCATGTCGATTCACAATCATATTGTGATCTTCCGGAACATAGAAATAGTATCCTAATGACTCTTTAGGAAATCCTATGAACCGAGCTCTAAAAGACCTGAACTCTAACTTGTCTGCCTGCTGTCTCTTGACATGAGCCGGATAATCTCAAATTCTGAGATGACTCAGACTTGGCTTCTTACCATGCCATATCTCATATGGTGTGGTAGGAACGGTTTTAGAGAAAATTCTATTCAATACATATATTGCTGTCATGAGACAATATCCCCAAAGAAACTCAGGGAGATCCGTGAAGCTCATCATGGAATGGACCATATCTAATAGGGTCCAGTTCCTCCATTCTGAAACTCCATTGAGTTGGGCATTCCAGGTGGAGTCCATTGAGAGACTATGCCATTGTCCTTAAGATAGTCTAGGAACTCCTGACTAAGGTATTCACCTCCTCGATCTGATTGAAGAACCTTAATGGGTTTTTCTGTTTGTTTTTCTTCTTCATGTCTGAATTCTTTGAACTTTTTAAAAGCTTCAGACTTGTGTTTCATTAGAAACACATATCCATACTTAGACATATCATCGGTGAAGGTAATGAAGTAGACATAATTGCCTCTAACCGGCACATCAAATGGGCTGCATACATTTGTATGTACTAGGGCAAGTAGGTCTGTGGCCCTTTCCCCATGTCCTGTAAAAGGAAGCTTGGTCATTTTGCCTTGAAGGCATGATTCACAAACTGAATATGACTCGAAAGTCAACAGACTCAATAGCCCGAATTTCTCTAATTTGTTAACCCTGTCTTTCACTATATGACCTAGCCTTAGGTGCCACAGATACCTATCATTTAGACTATCTCTAGGCCTTTTAATTCTTATGGCATTCATATTTTGCTCGATATGAAATACAGATACATCAATATGTAGCTGATAGAGACCATTAATAAGAAAACTATTTGCAACTTTATTATTTTCATAAAATATGTTACAATGGTTCTTATGAAAGCTAATCACATAGCCTTCTTGTTAGATGTGTACTCTAGATGCCAGATCGGCTAACATATTCTTGTACAGATCTAAGGGCAAATTTATAATTTTGACTATAAATGAATAAAAGGGTTATTCTTCTATCACATTGTGTACATTGTGTCTGTGATACATCCTTTGAGTTAGTAGGAATGTTAATTCATATTTTCAAGAGTTAAAAATTTAAGACATGAATTTACATAACTAACTCATAAACAGCTCCTGACCATAGGATCATCACGAGGATGGTGATCGATTTGGAAGGTTGGTGTACGATCGCTTCTCTAGGGTAGATGTGTCTTGAGTCTACGATGTGGTGACACCAGAGTGAGAGTACAGATATTCATTGAGAATGAGAGTACCGAGCGTGACCATATCGAGCAGTCATAAGAAAGTCTACCTTCTCGTCGATGACTAGCTCGATGCTGCAGTTGTGTGTCTAGTTCTTTGACCTGAGGTGCATCGACAGTTCACCTTGAGTGTGTTATAGTTTGACTACACCATAACTCGATCTTCTAGCCATTTGAAACTTTGAGGTGTATATTGGCTGTAGCATATTCATTGTAGGAACTAGATCGCACCAAGATGAGATCTATCAACCTCGGTAGATGAGAGGAGTAGTCCTATGGTAATCAAAAGATCGAGTCCTTAAGCCCATGGCCATGGCAGAGTGAAATAATAGAAATGAAGTTTTTCATTGGGGTTTCACATCAGACTCGGATCGATCGATTAATTCATATGACTGATGTTGGGTTTGATGAGTTCACCTTAACCCTAATTCAGTCGGGACTCATGATAGAGGAACTCAATCACACAGGTAGCTGCACCGAGAGATTCATCTTCAGTTTTGATGGGTTGCCATTATATATTCTAGGTGTCACTGGTAGATTTTAGGAGCAATTAGAATGATCTTGATGATCGATCATTCTAATTGTCTGAATCAGAAGAGTTCGGTCCATCGAAAGGAGTTTCGATGATGTCGATGATGAGATCATGACATATCTCATTACCAAATAAAATTGACCCTAACTAGGTCATACAAATAAGAGTTAGGATCTGAATATCATCAATTAGGCTAACCCAATTGATTTAGATTAGATCTAATTAGGTTCAAGGAAATCATGCTAGCACATGATTGAGCCTAACTTTCTCCTCGTGTAATCTTTTCTGTCTCTACTGAGCCAAACGTGATTTGACTCATCCAAAGAATCTTGAAAAGGTTTCTCTCAATCTAAATAAAGTTTGTCCATCTTAGAAAAGGCTTGTCTTAATTCATGAGATGAATTTAAGACAAGCACCTGCTAATTCCTGTCACCTGCCAATTTCATTTTAGGACATCTGTCAAATATTGACATATGGGTCTTAAACTGAAGAGAGCTCATTGAAGGATTTTTATGAAGTGTCTACATGCCAAAACCTAATTGAATTGGGTGCCATAATCAGATTATGGTGTGAGCCCAATTGGATTAAAGTGGGTGCCCTAAATGGATAAGAATGAAAGAGTCCTGATAAACATGGACTCTTTGGCGCCACCTCTATTTGTGCTTATCCAATGTTGGCACCGTCTTTTGGAGATAAGATGGGGTTCTTATTTGATATGATCAGATGACATCACTCTATCAATCAAAATTTTTCCAAAATTTATTAGAATTTTTTGATTGGTTGAATGATGTGGCACTGCGTAGCATACAGGGTCTATATAAACCTTGCTGCACCTAGGGTTTCGAGGTAGAAGTTGTTTTATGCACAAAACCTAATAGCTACCACCCTCTCTCCCCTTCTCCACATCCTCCCTTCTCTCCTTCCTCCCCTCTTAATATCCAAAGAGTTGGACATCCATCTGGCCAAGATCCAAGGCGTGGTGACGCCTGGAACAGAAGGCTGCAGGACATCTTCGACAGGCTGCTGCTCCAACTTCAGAAGGAGTTCTGAAGCACTTTCAAATCAGATAGAGATCTAATTTTTGGAGCATATATTTATGAGGAGAAGATGTTCCAAATCCTACCAGAGTGGATACCGGTAGAGGCCAGGCGCTTACGTGGCTACATCAGAATCTCGGGCTGTGTAGAGATCATCTACAGGATAATCAGATTACCCTTGAGGTATTACTTGTTTCCTCATCCTTTTTAGATTTATTTTAGACTTAATATCAGATATGAAGATTAGATCTAGAGACTTAGATCTAAAATATATGTAGGATAATTTTTTTTTTAAATTATTCCACCCCAGATTTGATGAAATCTGGAGGATCCTACAAAGGAAAAAGGTGGTTTTTCCTTTAACTGGTATCAGAGCCAGGTTGTTGGCTCTATTTCAGATCTAATTTAGATCTAATTTTAATTTTTATTTATTTGATATCAAAAATTTTAGATGTCACATTATATATAAAAAGATCTAAAATCAAATATTTAATATTAAATCTAAGAAGATCTAACATGCATAAGATGCATGACTAGACTAGGATTAGTTGAATCCATGAATAGTCTTAAGTCTTATATTTTAATGAGATTAAAATATAAATTAAATCTAATTTATTCTTTATTTTTTTGATATTATAAGTATTATAATTAGATTAAAAATAAAAAATAAAATTTTAATTTTTTCATAAAATTGATCTGCTGCATGCCTAGACTAGTTGTAGAATTGTTCTAGTAACTTGTCTAGAATAGATTTAATTTTGAATAGTTTAATTTAAATCTTATTTTTTAGATATTATATGTGATGTATCAGATCTAAAAGCATATTAATTAGATCAATTTTTGATACATGAGATGTATGCAAAGCATGTATTAGTTAGATCTTAAATTGTATATGTGATATGTTAATTTAGATCTAACTAGTTTTGTAGTTAAATTTATATTTCTGATTAAGGTATTCCTCATGGCCGTCCGGTCATAAGAATGAAGTAAGATTTTAAGACCCTCTCTTCCCATTCAATGGGGTGTTCATATGACGTATAGGGGTGCTGCACATTCATCCTTAATCAGAAATCAAAACTTACTTTTCTGCAAAATCCTAGATCCTAAAACCCTAGGATTTATTTTACGTGCTTTGTTTATGAACCCAAACTTAATTAATGAATTAAGCTTATGAAATTAAGTTAGGTCTAAAATTGAGAATTTCAGATCTAAGATATTTTCATAAAATTGGGTTCGGGCTTGGGTAGCTCAATTAGGTCTAGCGGTTGATCAAACCGAATCAAGAGTTGGTTAGGTGAGATCATGAAAGCTAATAATTGACCAGCCTAATAGAATTAAGTCTGGGTCAAGGTCGAATCACATTTAGATGTGACTCGATCAAGTTAAGACCTAATTTGGCTCAGTGGTTAGAGCCTGGATTGTAGGCTAACCCAATTAGTTCTGGTTCGACAATTTGGTGTCTAAGGTAAGTTGGGCAGATGCGACCGACTGATTTTTAATTGGGAGCTACTCGATTCGAATGCATTCTTGCCGAGTTAATGGCATATCCCTCCCACCGGTCTCACTTACCTGGCCATATGTGTTGACTCAGTTCTGATTAGAGGTGGCTAACAATTCGAGCTAACCCATGCCACTAGGTTAGTCATAATTGTTATGACTATGTCAAGTCAAGTTTAATGAGACCTAAATCAAATCTTTCTAAGAAAATATTAAGTCTAGGACTTCCACCATTGTGGATGTGCGGACCCTTCCCGGGGTTGATTATTCTTGGTGTGGGGAAAATTCAGTGCAGGGGTAAAATGGTAATTTTAAAATTTTTTCAAAATTATGATTTTACAGTAGAAAAATATTAATTAATCTAATTAAATAACATGAATTTATCCTACACTAGGATCTAAATATGATATATAGCATGCATTCATTTAAATTTGAATTTCAAGTTCAAACAGTAAACACTTTACTGTAATGTGTTCAGAACATAATACCTTTGTGTGGGTAGTAGATCGCCGCAATCTGATCACCATCGGGAGAGTTTGATCATCATGATGCAGTCACACAGCATGTCTAACCTCTGTGGATCATCCACACAAAGCTTTCGGTCTGATCGACTCCTCACGAGTGCTAGCTCGTTGTAGAGCCCTTTTGACGGCCGATGCTGATCGAACTCCTTCGATCGATGTTTGTCGATTCTTCGAATGCTCTGGATCATCAACAGATGTGCTTGAGAAGATGTTAAAGATTTTTCTAAAATTTTGTGGGCTCACGATACTCGTAGCTCACTTTCTCACTTCCCGAACCCCAGGCTAAAACTCTAGGGAACTCACCAGAAACTTTGCACCCACTTTTCTTTCTTTTCTTTCTTTTTCTCTTGGAAGGATATGGACTTTCTTCTCATGCACAAGAGTTCTCACGCCCCATAATTTTTCTCCAAAAATTTTCTTCTTGCATGCCCCACTCTTCTCCTCCTTTTATAACAACATCAAATGTCTTATCCAAAAGAAAGGATAAAGATGAGTAATTGCACATTTGAATTCAAATCAAATTTTGAATTCAAATAGACACCAACTCATCCCTTATCCACTAAAGGCATGAGACGTGGCTTAAATTGTGCATGGAGTGATTTCATGAGAAACCTTTTCTCATGTAATAAATAGGGTATGAAAAAAGGGATAAGGTGCAAAGATTGATTTCCCATTCAAATTCAAACTTTATTTTGAATTTGAATGGCCAACCAATCATCCTTATCCATTCATTTGGAATATTAAAGTGGGGCGTGGAGAAGGGCTTGGCATGAGGAAAAAATTCAAGAGAAGTTCCTTCTCATGAATTCAAATGGGTGCAATGGAAGTGAGGTGGCGCATGGAGATTGGGTCAAGGTGATTTAATTATTTAAACCAACCTAATTGAACCAAATAAGTTAGGTCCAATTAGACTAATTTAAATCCAACTTAATTAGGCTTAATTAGGCTCAATAAAATCCTAATCAAATTAAGAATTGACTAAGCCCAACCCCTGATCAAATCAGGGATCAAACCATCTCAACGATTAGGTCAACTCTTAACCTAATCGGGTCAAACCCAACTGAATCCAATTCAATTGGACTTGATCCAAAAATAATTACTCAATCAAATTGAGTTAATTAACAATCAAATCATTAATTAAATCTCTCATAACTACTGAGTCCAAATTCGATGGGCAATCGGGCATCAAAATTCATCGATATGTAACCTTGATCGAAAAGTCCCAACCAGTGGGACTCTTGGCCCCGGTACCCATAATGTGTGGAACTCGTGATCAGAGAATCTTAATTCTCGATCACTGAGTCCCAAACATGTAGGATTCTATATTAGCCATCAGATCAGATAGGAACCTCTAATGTGTGTGACCCCGTAGGTTCGAACCTAAGCCGGTAGCACAGGAACCAATTCCTGTACTAATCGAAGTGACCATCTAGCAATGGTACCCGACATTCAGATAGGTCAAAGAGTCACAATCGCAACACTCAGAACCTACATGAATATGATTACTGTATAATTCATCCTTTTGACTCCTGTGTTTAGGATGACTCAAGGTTAAACTGTCAACCCTGATCAGATCATCCGAATCGTGCTCTACTCAAACAATCCTGTGACTCCTCACAAGGGCTACCCTGACCAAGGTTTTGCTAAATTGAAACACGACTGTACACAGCTCCTAAACTGGAGTGGTCAATCCCATCTTGACACACGCATCGACAAGTCAAGTACTTGACTACACCCAGCAGCCTTCCGTCACTGAATTAGAAATTCAGGTAGTCCAATGCCTAAGTACAGTGAGTTGCTTGCAAGTCACCGTGGTGGTCTCAGGTCGGAGGGACATTTATACCCATATTCCATCGGAGCAAATCTTGATAGCAGAAATAGCTCCGGAGTCGGTCACGTTCAGTGCAGATGTACCCTTACATCTCACCTGTATGCCATACCAGTGTCTCCACACTCATTGGTTAAGAGGACAACCAACCTATATGGCACACAACGACCTATGCTTGATAAACGTTATCGTCCTTGGTAACAACGTATCATTTGGTCGCGAACAGATTTAAGGACTAAACGATAAATCCTCTTTTGTCGAGTCTAAATAGTCCTAAGGACTTCTTCACAACATAGGAGTTCATTAGAAGATGAAATATTTTGTGATGAAAAAATATTAAAATAATTTTTATTAATTTATAATTCATATACATATACAAAAATGAGCACAACCATCAACAGACTGATGATTGACTTTGGGACACTATTCCCAACAATATCTCACTTGGCCTAAAGCCAATCGGTGCAGTATCTAATACCCATCTTCGACTTGTAGTTGTCAAACTCCTTCACCGCAATGACTTTAGTGAATGGGTCAGCCAGGTTCTCCTTTCCGTCAATCTTTTGAAGATCGACGTCACCTCGATTCATAATTTTCCAGATGAGATGGTAGCAACACATAATATGCTTCGTCCGCTGGTGTGCCTTTGGTTCTTTCACCTGAGCAATGGCTCCAGAGCTGTCACAGTAGAGCAGAACTGGACCAACAATGGAGGGTGCTACTCCGAGCTCGGTGATGAATTTTCTCAGCCACACTGCTTCTTTGGCAGCATCTGATGCAGCGATATACTCCGCCTCGCAAACTGAATCAGCCACTGTTTGCTGCTTGGAACTCTTCCAGTAGATTGCCCCACCATAAAGGATAAAAATAAATTCTGACACACTTTTGCTATCATCATGATCAGACTGGAAACTAAAGTCTGTAAACCCTATAAGTCTCAAGTCTGATTCACCATAAACAAGCCACTGGTCCTTAGTATTTTTTAAATACTTCAAGATGGTTTTAACAACCTTCCAGTGATTCTTTCCTGGATCAGATTGGTATCTACTCACTACTCCTAGTGAGTATGCCACATCTGGTCATGTACATATCATGGCGTACATGATAGATCCCACTATCGAAGCATATGAAATTCTACCCATACATTCTCTCTCTTGAGATGTTGTCGGACAATCCCTCTTCGAGAGAAAAATTTCATGGCCTATCGGAAGATAGCCTTTCTTGAAATTCTCCATGCCGAACCTCTTCAGCATAGTATCTATGTACGTAAACTGGGATAAACCAAGCAACCTTTTAGATCTATCCCTATAGATCCTCATCCCTAGGATGTAGGAAGCTTCTCCCAGATCCTTCATGGAGAACTGTGACGACAGCCAAATTTTTATTTCCTGTAATGCAGGGACATCATTCTCGATTAAGAGAATGTCATCCACATACAATACAAGAAATACTACTACTGGACCATTAGCCCACTTATAAATGTATGGCTCTTCTCCATTCTTAACGAAACCATACATCTTGATCGTCCTATCAAAACGTATGTTCCAACTATGAGATGCCTGCTTAAGTCCATAAATGGACCTCTGTAGCCTGCACACCTTAGACTCATCTGTGGACGTGAATCTTTCAGGTTGTATCATATACACCTCTTCATCCAGCTCTCCGTTTAGGAAAGCTGTCTTCACATCCATCTGCCAGATTTCATAGTCCAGATGGACAACTATCGCAAGCATAATCCGAATAGATTTAAGCATTGCCACAGGAGAAAATGTCTCGTCATAGTCTATACCATAACGTTGACGATATCCCTTGGCAACCAGACGGGCTTTATAGGTTTCCACCTTTCCGTCTGCACTTCTCTTCCTCTTGAAGACCCACTTACACCCTATGGATTTTACTCCTTTGGGTGGGTCAACCAATGTCCACACATCGTTGACCTTCATGGACTCCATTTCGGATTTCATGGCCTCCAGCCATTTCTTAGAGTCGAGTCTCTACATTGCATCCATGTAGGTGATCGGATCCTCATCATTTTCATCAAGTTTGATAGGATTGTAATCTCGGATCAAGAAATCATAGTATCTATCCGGTTGATGTGGTACTCTATCAGATCGCCTTAAGGGTGCTTGAACAATGGGCTCCAGATCTGATCTAATCAAATCTGGTTCAGGTTCAGCAACTTGTGTTGGTTTTTTCACCTGTCGAACTTCGTCAAGTTCGACCTTAGAGGCAACAGTCCCTTCACTAAGGAACTCTTTTTTCAAAAAGATTGCCTTAAGGCTGACAAACACTTTTTGCTCATCAGCTAGGTAGAAGTAATACCCTTTGATCTCTTTTGGGTACCCTATAAAATTACACTTGTCAGACCTAGGTCTAAGCTTGTCCGTAATTAAACGTTTAACATAAGCCAGACACCCCCAAATCCTAAGGTGCGAGAGTACTGGCTTACGTCCTATCCATATCTCATATGGCATTTTGGTTATAGACTTACTCGGAACTCTATTTAGAAGGTAACAAGCCGATTCGAGTGCATATCTCTAAAGGAAGATCGGCAGACCAACAAAACCCATCATGGATCGAACCATGTCCAACAAGATCCGATTCCTCCTTTCAGATACACCATTATGTTGTGGTGTTCTAGGAGGAGTCCACTGAGAGAGAATTCCATTCTCCCCAAGATATGTCAGAAAATTATTGGAAAGGTATTCACCTCCTCGATCAGATCGAAGAGTTTTAATACACTTTCCAATTTATTTTTCTACCTCATTTCGGAATAGTTTGAACATTTCAAATGACTCCGACTTATGCTTCATTAAATAGACATACCCATACCTCGATAGGTCGTCTGTGAAGGTTATGAAGTAGAAATATCCACCTCTTGCACTTGAGCTCATGGATCCACATACATCAGAATGTACCAGACCCAAGAGTTCGTTGGCTCGCTTACCTTTTTTAGTAAAAGGTGATTTGGTCATTTTACCAAGAAGACAGGACCCACAAGTTGGAAGTGATTCACAATCACCTACTTCAAAAATTCCTTCTTGAGCCAACCTGTTTATCCTGTTCTTATTGATATGACCTAGCCTACAGTGCCAAAGATAGACTTCTGACACATTATCTATTTTAAGGCATTTACTGGAGGTTTGAACCACATTAACAGGTTGTGATAGAAAGTAAATTCTATTATTAAGTTGTCCAACAAACATTGTAACACCATTCAAAATGATATTGCAAATATTTTTTTTTTATTAAAAATTGATAACCGTTCATGGCCAAAAGGCCTACAGAAATAATATTTAATAAAAAGCTTGGACAATAATGACATTCACTCAGAATTATATTTCAAGAATTGATTACAAGGTTCATGATTCCTAATGCTAGAACTGGAACTTTGCTTCCATCTCCAACATTCAGGAATCTATCACCTTTATCAAATCTCCTACTGACCTGCAGACTCTGCATCGAATTGCAAATATGATAAGGGCTTCCAGTATCCAATACCTAGGCAGTAGTATCACAAATAGAAAAGTTGCAAGGTGTTATTAAATAAGTACCTTGCTTCTTCTTCGGCCTATTCGGGTCCAGGGAGGCAATATATAGAGGACAGTTCCTCTTCCAGTGCCCCTACTTCTTGCAAAAGAAGCACTCCGCCTAGCTCTGGTCGGGCTTGCGCTTCTTGGTCTGATCCTGTGTAGACATCCCAGCATGCAGCTGCACCTTCTTATTCTTCTTCTTCTTGTTCTTCTTCTTCCCTTTCTTAAAGGGTCGACTACCAGAAGAAGACCCTCCCACAACATTCACTGACTCTTTATGGAGCTGGTGATCCTTCTCAAAGTTCTGCAGCAATCCCAACAAGCCATGGTAGTTCACTGCAGGCTTTCTCATCCGAAAATGAGTAAGGAAGGGGAGGAAGGACTTGGGCAATGAATTAAGGATCGCATCCTTACCGAGCTGCTCGTGCAAGGGAAAGCCCAGTTTACTTAGGCGCTCAATCATTTCGATCATGTACAGTACATGATCAGTGGCTGAGGCTCCATCCCTCATTCGAGCATTGAAAATGGCACAACTAATTTTGTGCCTTTCAACATCGTCAGGCGTGCCAAAGGAGTCATTCAACAATTGAAGCATCTCCTGGGGTTGGGCATTCTCGAACCTGCAACTGAACTCATCATTCATTGCCGCCAGCATTATGCACCGAATGGTGGTGCGATCGTTGAGCCACTTCTAATAAGTATCTCGAACCATCCCTCTAACATTCGGGGCTGGCTCCTCAGGTGCCAGATCCGTTACTACATAAAGGATCCGCTCATGCTCAAGGATGATTTTTATTTTTCGATACCAGCTATCAAAATTAGGTCCCATGAGCTTGTCATTATCTAATAATGACTGGAGGGACATGGTAGTGGCCATAGCTGCATAAAGAAAAACCAGATCTCTATTAGTACATAAATTATAAATACTAAAGACTTAGACTTTAGTCTAAAGTTTCGCCCAGTATTTTTACGAACTGGTAGCCTCAATCTCCAATTCGAGGAATTATTTTAATTTCTTAGTGGGTACTAAAATCCACACAGACTACACACGAGCCCAACTTTGGTTGGTCAACCCATGTGCATCTATGGGTAGGTTCATAATCAGTTGTTTCTCTAAACAACTTCTAGTAATTGATTTTGCCCCAGAACTTAATCAGTAGGCTTTGGCCTCCACTAAAAAGATTTGGTTAGGTCCAACCATTAACATGATTTGATTTGGTGAATCGGACCAATAAATGATCAGATCCGATTTTGGCCGGCCAACCTGATCACCATCAGAAAGACTCAAACCAAATTATCATATTATGAATGATAATTCCATTAGTCAATAAGCACCAGGCCTTTGGGCCTCCAATGATTATTAAACTAATGGACTCATTATCACTCACTTAATGGGAGGCTATGACTTAGTTATCAATATAACTTAATCATTTTTAGAGACCTAATAATTTTTGAGGATTTTATTAAAGGATAGATGAGAAGAAAATATCCAGCCAATTTCAATCCTCTCACTGACTTCACCAAGTCAGATTAAAAAGGATTTACTTAAAGCTAGCATTAGGAGCACCTAAATCAGTCAAACTGATTTACCTAATGACATGGGTGAGCCCTAATCACCAAGTGATCTAATCAAAACCTAATTCACTAGGTTGGCCAGGTAAGTGAGATCAGTGGTGGGGATAAGACATTAACTCGTCAGAGATCAAATCACTGCGAGTAGCTCTCACTTAAAAACCACTGGTCAAACTGCCAAACTTACCTTAGACACCAATCAGTTTATTAGTTTTAATTTGATCAACTTAGTAAATAGGGTTCCACCGCATAGCCATGAATTAAGTCCATCTTGGTCTAGTTAAAGATATGGACCCATTCAACTACAACTGTTGGAGTTGAGTCTAGAGTATCCTTGACCTAATCTAATTCAACTTTTGATTAGATTTGATCAATTACTCTAATTTAGTCTATTTCTTTAAGCTAACCTTAGGTCTAACCCAATTATGGACCTAATCCATCTAACCCATTGACCCACAAGTTTATCCAATTGTCTTAGGTCTTAATTCACAATTCTAGACCTACTAGACAACACTTAATTCTTTTAATTAAGTATTTGGGCTGATGGGTCAGGGTTTGGTATTTCGAAAATAATTTTCAAATTTGAAAGGTTTTATTTTTTGTTCACCAAATATGTTGACTCATTTCATAAATAGATCAACATATTTCATAAATAGCAATCCTATTGCTAATTACATAACAGAAAATAACTCAATCAAAATAAATCATGAATATTCCTTTAGATCTAATCTAATACATTTATGATAAATTTCACAATTGAACCTTTACAATTAATTCCTTTCGCTGCTTCATCTGCATTGGATATAATTGCAGTGGCACCCCTACCGCTATAGGAGACCCCATCAAATGGGAGGAGAGGGCCTTTAAACCCTACTTTTCTCCTATGACCGGACGGCCATGGCAACCAACCCAATTCGATTACTTGCTACTTGGATCAAGTATATCTAAATATACCAATTTCAAATTTAAATTTCAAATTTCAAATTTTAAATTTTAAATTTTGAATTTCAAATTTCAAACAAATTTCAAATTTTAAATTTTCAAATTTTTGAATTTCAAAATTTGAATTTCAAATTTTGAATTTTAAATTTTGAATTTCAAATTTGAAATTTCAACCAAATTTCAAATTTCAAATTTTAAATTTTTGAATTTTAAATTTTGAATTACAAATTTGAAAATTCAAATTTTAAATTTTGAATTTCAAATTTTTGAATTTTAAATTTCGAACAACTTTCAAAATTCAAATTTTAAATTTTGAATTTTAAATTTTAAATTTAAACTTTTAGATTACAACTTAATCTATGCATACAAATATATATATCATATCTAAGAACCCACTTTGATACCATTTGTGGGGAAAATTCAGTGCAGGGGTAAAATGATAATTTTAAAACTTTTTCAAAATTATGATTTTACAGTAAAAAAATATTAATTAATCTAATTAATTAACATAAATTTACCCTACACTAGGATCTAAATATGATATATAGCATGCATTCATTTAAATTTGAATTTCAAATTCAAACAGTAAATACTTTACTGTAATATGTTCAAAACATAATACCTTTGTGTGGGTAGTAGATCGCCGTAATCTGATCACCATCGGGAGAGTCTAATTATCGTGATGTAGCCACATAGTATGTCTGGCCTCTGTGGATCATCCACATGAAGCTTCCGACCTGATCGACTCCTCACGAGTGCTAGCTCGTTGTAGAGCCCTTTTGACGGTCGATGCTGATCGAACTCCTTCGATCGATGTCTGTCGATTCTTTTGATGCTTTAGATCATCAACAGATGTGCTTAAGAGGATGTTGAAGATCTCTCTAAAATTTTGTAGGCTCACGACACTCGTAGCTCACTTTCTCACTTTCCGAACCCCAGGCTAAAACTCAAGGGAACTCACCGGAAACCTTGCACCCACTTTTCTTTCTTTTCTTTCTTTTTCTCTTGAAAGGATATGGACTTCCTTCTCACGCACAAGAGTTCTCACACCCCAAAATTTTTCTTCAAAAATTCTCTTCTTGCACGCCCCACTCTTCTCCTCCTTTTATAACAACATCAAATGTCTTATCCAAAAGAAAGGATAAAGATGAGTAATTGCACATTTGAATTCAAATCAAATTTTGAATTCAAATGGACACCAACTCATCCCTTATCCACTACAGGCGTGAGACATGGCTTAAATTGTGCATGGAGTGATTTTATGAGAAATATTTTCTCATGTAATAAATAGGGCATGAAAAAAGGGATAAGGTGCAAAGATTGATTGCCCATTCAAATTCAAATTTTATTTTGAATTTGAATGGCCAACCAATCATCCTTATCCATTCATTTGGTACATTAAAGTGGGGCATGGAGAAGGGCTTGGTGTGAGGAAAAAATTCATGAGAATTTCCTTCTCATGAATTTAAATGGGTGCAATGGAAGTGAGGTGGCGCATGGAGATTGGGTTAAGGTGGTTTAATTATTTAAACCAACCTAATTGAACCAAATAAGTTAGGTCCAATTAGACTAATTTAAATTCAACTTAATTAGGCTTAATTAGGCTCAATAAAATCTTAATCAAATCAAGAATTGACTAAGCCCAATTCCTGATCAAATCAGAGATCAAACCATCTCGATGATTAGGTCAACTCTTAACCTAATCGGGTCAAACCCAACTGAATCCAATTCAATTGGACCTGATCCAAAAATAATTACTCAATCAAATTGAGTTAATTAGTGATCAAATCACTAATTAAACCTCTCATAAATACTGAGTCCAAATCCGATGGGCAATCGGGCATCAGAATTCATCGATATGTAACCCTGATCAAAAAGTCCCAACCAGTGGAACTCTTGACCCCGGTACCCATAATGTGTGGAACTCATGATCAGAGAATCTTGATTCTCGATCACTGAGTCTCAAATATGTAGGATTCTACATCATTCATTAGAAAAGATAGGAACCTCTAATGTGTATGACCCCGCAGGTTCGAACCTAAGCCGGTAGCACAGGAACCAATTCCTGTAGTAATTGAAGTGACCATCTAGCAATGGTACCCGATGTCTGGATAGGTCGAAAAGTCACAATCACAAAACTCAAAACCTACATGAATATGGTTACTGTATAATTCATCCTTTTGACCCCTGTGTTTAGGATGACTCAGGGTTAAACTGTCAACCCTGATCAGATCATCCGAATCATGCTCAACTCAAACAGTCATGTGACTCCTCATAAGGACTACCCTGGCGAAGATTTTGCTAAATTGAAACACGACTGTACACAGCTCCTAAACTGGAGTGGTCAATCCCATCTTGACACACGCACCGACAAGTCAACTACTTGACTACACCCAGCAGCCTTCCGTCACTGAATTAGAAATTCAGGTAGTCCAGTGCCTAAGTGCAGTGAGTTGCTTGCAAGTCACCGTGGCGGTCTCAGGTCGGAGGGACATTTATATCCATATTCCATCGAAGCAAATCTTGACAGTAGAAATACCTCCTGAGTCGGTCACGTTCAGTACAGATGTACCCTTACATCTCACCTGTATGCCATACCAGTGTCTTCACACTCATTGGTTAAAAGGACAACCAACCTATATGGCATACAACGATCTATGCTTGATAAACATTGTCGTCCTTGGTAACAATGTATCATTTGATCGCGAACAGATTTAAGGACTAAACGATAAATCCTCCTTTGTCGAGTCTAAATAGTTTTAAGGACTTCACCACAACATAGGAGTTTATTAGAAGATGAAACATTTTGTGATGAAAAAATATCAAAATAATTTTTATTAATTCATAATTCATGTACATATACAAAAATGAGCACAACTGTCAACAGACTGACGATTGGCTTTGGGACACTATTCCTAATATTTGGCTGGTTACAGTGGCTCAGTTACACCGAAAAGATGCAACCATGTCCATTAGGCATTGGATGCTATGAATTAGAGGATGGGTTGGGCTCAATATTCTAGATACGATGAGAGATCCAATCAGGAATCTAGTTCATGCAAATGGTGGGTCTGACTTAACTAAAGATTGGAGCAATATCCCAGGCACGGTGAGCTTCATGAATTAGAGATCAAATTTCGATTGCACCATGATTAGAGAATCATTGGACAAGAGTTGTCCACTCATCGGTTGACCCATCACCAATAACTGTTAGGTGAGGTGGTGAGCCAGTCGGTGAGACCGCACCACCCACTAAAAATCACTGATCACGAAGATTTTCACATCTCTACCAAGGAAGTGTAGGGATCTGAGAAAATAGTGGGAGCCTAATTTGTTGAAAAATGAAACTCCTAAATAAATTGGTTAAGTCTAATTACAAAATCTAACTAGAAACTTTTGACTCTCTACAAGAAACATGTCTGCCTCAAACCCCCTGACTAAAATACTAGACACCAATAGATTGACTGGACCTAATTTCAAGGACTGATTGAGGAACTACAGAATTATTTTAGGTGCTAAAAAATTGACTCATGTCTTGGACCAGGACCCATCTGTCATACTAGCACGTCCGACTGCTGAACAGAGAGCGTCTCTGGAAAAGTGGATGGATGATAATAACAAAGCAAGGTACTACATGTTGGGTGCAATGTCTGATGACTTACAGTACCAACATGAGAATATTTTGACTACCCGCCAAATGTTGGCTCACCTGCAAGAGTTGTTTGGTGAATAGAGTTGTGCGGTCAAGTATCAAGTCTGTCAAAGACTTTTTAAGGCCAAGATGCATGATGGACAGTCAGTCCAAGATCATTGTTTGACAATGATCGAGGATCTTGAGGAGCTTGAGAAGCTCAGTATCATCTTAGATAAGAATTTTTAGATTGATGTGATCCTTCAGTCCTTGTCCGATGCATATGGTCAGTTCATCATGAACTTTCATATGCATAAGATGCAGTGTACCTTGGCCGAGTTAATGAACATGCTGGTTATGACTGAGATTTTTATGAAGGGTTCAAAAGGCTCAGTTCTTATTGTGGAGTGGACTTCTTCCAAGAGAAAGTTTTTTGGAAAGAAAGAGAAGTCTGCGAAGAAGCAAAAGGTGGATGGCAAGAAGAAGACAGAATCGAAGAAGAAGGCTACTGATAAGGAAAAATATTTCCACTGTCAATCAGACGGCCATTGGAAGCAGAACTATCTTCAGTACCTGGCCACCCTGAAAAACAAGAAGGATGGTCCTTCTGGAGGTATGCTCATTTTAGAGTCTAATCTTACGATTTCTTCTGCATCCAGTTGGGTGCTTGACTCTGGTTCTAGTGCTTATTTGTGCACTTCTATGCAGGGTCTTGAGGAGAGCAGGAGGCTGAGGGATGGGGAGATGATCCAACGCATCGAGAACGGAGCAAGAGTTGCTGCTGTGGTCGTGGAAACCTACCCTCTACGATTACCGTTAGGATTAGATTTTTTTCTTAGAGATTATTATTATGTGCCTGCAGCAAGCAGAAATTTGATTTTTATTTCATGTTTAGCACAAGAAGGCTATGTGATTAGCTTTCATAAGGACCATTGTAATATTTTTTTATGAAAATAATAAAGTTGCAGATGGTTTTCTTATTAATGATCTCTATCAGCTCCATATTGATGTATCTGTATTTAATATTGAGCAAAATGTGAATGCCATAGGAATTAAAAGGCCTAGAGATAGTCTAAATGATAAGTATCTGTGGCACCTAAGGCAGGTCATATAGCAGAAGACAGGGTTAACAAATTGGAGTAATCCGGACTATTGAGTCTGTTGACTTTTGAGTCATATCCAGTTTATGAATCATGCCTTCAAGGCAAAATGACCAAACTTCCTTTTGTGGGATATGGGGAAAGGGCCACAGACCTACTTGCCCTAGTACATATGGATGTGTGTGGTCCATTTGATGTGCCAGCTAGAGGCAACTACATCTACTTCATTACCTTTACCGATGATATATCTAGGTACGGATATGTGTTTCTAATGAAACATAAGTCTGAAGCTTTTGAAAGGTTCAAAGAATTCAGACATGAGGTAGAAAAACAAACAGGAAAGTCCATTAAGGTTCTTCGATCAGATCGAGGAGGTAAATACCTTAGTCGGGAGTTCCTAGACTATTTTAAAGACAATGGTATAGTCTCTTAATGGACACCACCTGGAATGTCTCAACTCAACGAGATTTCAAAATAGAGAAATCAGACCCGATTAGATATGGTCCGTTCCATGATGAGCTTCATGGACCTCCTCGAATTTTTTTGGAGATATTATCTCATGACAGTAATTTATGTATTGAATAGGGTTCTCTCTAAAATCATTCCTACCACACCATATGAGATATGGCATTGTAAGAAGCCAAGTCTGAATCATCTCAGAATTTGGGGTTGTCCAGCTCATGTCAAGAGACAACAGGCAGATAAGTTAGAGTTCAGGTCTTTTAAAGCTCAATTTATAGGATATCCTAAAGAGTCATTAGGATACTATTTTTATATTCCAGAAGATCATAATGTGATTGTGAGTCAAAATGCTATTTTTCTTGAAAAACAGTTTATTCAAGATGGTGGCATAGGAAGAATAATAAAGCTCAAGGAGAATGTCTCCCAAGAGCAATGAGCTAAAGAACCTGAGAAACCTAATCAATCAGAACCAGTCTTAACACAACCTCTTCCACCTCATAGATCGACTAGGGTTTTCCATCCTCCTGAAAGGTACTTAGGTACCATAGGATGTAGAGAAAATATTCCTCACAGAAAATGGAGTTCATGGTGATGATCCTAAGACCTATGATGAGATGATATCAGATATCGACTTCGAGAATTGGATAGAGGCAATGAGATCAGAAATTGACTTGATACACTCGAACCAAGTCTGGACCTTGGTAGATCCACCTAAAGGTATTGTACCTATTGGGTGTAAATGAATCTTCAAGAGAAAAATAGGTGCAGATGGAAATGTAGAGACATTCAAGGCTAGGCTCGTAGCGAAAGGTTATAGTCAGCGCGAAGGCATTGACTATCAGGATACCTTCTCGCCTGTAGCCATGCTAAAATCTATCCGCACGTTACTTGCTGTTGCATCCTATTTTGATTATGAAATATGGCAGATGGATGTGAAAATGATGTTCTTAAATGGATATCTTGAGGAAGATATCTATTTGGAACAGCCACTTGATTTCACTTTCAGTGATGATGATCACAGGATCTGCAAGCTGCAAAGGTCCATTTATAGACTTAAGCAAGCATCTCGGAGTTGGAATACTCGTTTCAATGATGTGATCAAAATGTTTGGTTTCATCAAAAATGAGGAGGAATCATGTGTGTTCAAAAAGGTCAGTGGGAGCGCAGTTGTCTTCCTCGTATTGTACGTAGATGACATCCTCCTAATTGGGAATGACATTCCCATGTTGACCTCAGTCAAAGTATGGTTGTCTAAGGAGTTCTCTATGAAAGATCTAGGAGAGGCATCCTTTATACTAGGTATTAAGGTCTATAGAGATAGACCAAATAGGATGCTCGAACTTTCATAGAAGATGTACATAGAGAAGGTGCTAAAAAGGTTTAGCATGAAAAACTCTAAAAGAGGTTTATTACCTTTTAGACATGGCATTCATCTCTCCAAGAAGATGTGCCCTAGCACACCTGAGGAGATTGAATGCATGAGCAAGATGCCTTATGCTTCAGCAATAGAGATCCTCATATATGCCATGCTATGTACACGACTTGATATAGCCCATGCTGTGAGTGTCACAAGCAGATATCAGTCGAATCTAGACGAAGAGCACTGGACTTCTGTGAAATGTATCCTTAGGTACTTGAGAAGGACCAAGGATATATTTCTAGTCTTTGGAAATAGAGAACTCCAGATTCAGAGATATACAGACTCAGACTTTATGTCTGATATAGATGATCGAAAGTCGACATCTGGGAGTCTGTTCATTTGCAATGGTGGTGTAGTCAGCTGGAAGAGTTCCAAGCAGACGGTGATTGCTGATTCCACCATGGAGGCAAAGTATATTACTGCATCGGAAGCTGCAAAGGAAGTATTCTGGTATAAAAAGTTTGCCCCAGAGCTTGGAGTGATGTCATCGGATGCCATACCTCTTTACTGCGATAATAATGGCTCCATAGCCCTAGTTAAGGAGCCAAAGTCTCATCAGAAGTCCAAGCACATCGAGCGGCGATTCCATTTGATCCGTGATTACCTTGAAAAGAGTTATGTCGAGGTTAAGAGAGTCGACTCCACAGATAATGTGGCAGACCCGCTGACAAAGCCATTAGGCCAGCAGAAGATCGAGCCCATCTTGAGAAGATGGGACTTAGATATGTAGTCAATTGGCATAAGGTCAAGTGGGAGTTTGTTAGATGTGTGCCCTAAATGCCAGATCGGCTGACACATTCCTGTACATATCTAAGGACAAATTTATAATTTTGACTATAAATGAATAAAAGGGTTATTCTTCTATCACATTGTGTACATTGTGTCTGTGATACATCCTTTGAGTTAGTAGGAATGTTAATTCATATTTTCAAGAGTTAAAAATTTAAGACATGAATTTACATAACTAACTCATAAACAGCTCTTGACCATAGGATCATCATGAGGATGGTAATCAATCCGGAAGGTTAGTATACGATCGCTTTCTTAGGGTAGATGTGTCTTGAGTCTATGGTGTAGTGACACTGGAGTTAGAGTACAGATATTCATTGAGAATGAGAGTACTGAGCGTGACCATATCGAGTAGTTATAAGGAAATCTACCTTCTCGTCGATGACTAGCTCGATGCTGTAGTTGTGTGTCTAGTTCTTTGACCTGAGGTACATCGACAGTTCACCTTGAGTGTGTTATAGTTTGACTACACCATAACTCGATCTCCTAGCCATTCAGAACCTTGAGGTGTATGTTGGCTGTAGTATATTCATTGTAGGAACTAGGTCGCACCAAGATGGGATCTATCAATCTCAGTAGATGAGAGGAGTAGTCCTATGGTAATCGAAAGATCGAGTCCTTAAGCCCATAGCCATGGCAGAGTGAAATAATAAAAAAAAAGTTTTTCATTGGGGTTTTACATCGAACTCGGATCGATCGATTAATTCATATGACTGATGTTGGGTTTGACGAGTTCACCTTAACCCTAATTCAGTCGGGACTCATGATAGAGGAACTCAATCACACAGGTAGCTGCACTGAGAGGTTCATCTTCAGGTCTGATGGGTTGCCATCATATACTGGTAGGTGTCACTGATAGATTTTGAGAGCAATTAGAATGATCTTGATGATCGATCATTCTAATTGTCTGAATCAGAAGAGTTCTGATCCATCGAAAGGTGTTTCGATGATGTCGATGATGAGATCATGATATGTCTCATTACGAAATGAAATTGAACCTAACTGGGTTACACAAATAAGGGTTAGGGTCTAGATGTCATCAATGGGCTAACCTAATTGATTTAGATTAGATCCAATTAGGTTCAAGGAAATAGTGCTAGCACATGATTGAGCCTAACTTTCTCCTCGTGTAATCTTTTCTATCTCTATTGAGCCAAATGTGATTTGACTCATCTAGAGAATCTTGAAAAAATTTCTCTCAGTCTAAATGAAGCTTGTCCAGCTCAGAAAAGGCTTGTCTTAATTCATGAGATGAATTTAAGATAAGCACCTGCTAATTCCTGTCACCTGTCAATTTTATTTTAGGACATCTGTCAAATGTTGATATATGGATCTTAAACTGAAGAGATCTCATTGGAAAATTTTTATGGAGTGTCCACATGCTAAAACCTAATTGAATTGGGTGCCATAATCAGATTATGGTGTGAGCCCAATTGGATTAAAGTAGGCACCCCAAATGGATAAGAATGAAAGAGTCCTGATAAACATAGACTCTTTGGCGCCACCTCTATTTGTGCTTATCCAATGTTGGCACCATCTTTTGGAGATAATGTGGGATTCTTATCTGATATGATCAAATGACATCACTCCATCAATTAAAATTTTTTCAAAATTTATTGGAATTTTTTGATTGGTTGAATGATGTGGCACTGCGCAGCATACAGGGTCTTTATAAACCCTGCTGCGCCTAGGGTTTCGTAGTAGAAGTTGTTTTATGCACAAAACCTAATAGCTGCCACCCCCTCCCCTCTTCTCTATATCCTCCCTGCTCTCCTTCCTCCCCTCTTCACATCCAAATAGTTGAACATCCATCTGGCAAAGATCCAAGGCATGGTGACGCCTGGAACAGAAGGCTGCAGGACATCTTCGACAGGCTGCTGCTCCAACTTCAGAAGGAAATCTGAAGTACTTTCAAATCAGAAAGAGATCTGATTTTTGGAGCATAGATTTGTGAGGAGAAGATGTTCCAGATCCTATCTGAGTGGATATTGGTAGAGAACAGACACTTGCATGGCTACATCAGAACCTCGGGCTGTGCAGAGATCATCTACAGGGTAATCAGATTATCCTTGAGGTATTACTTGTTTCCTCATCCTTTTTAGATTTATTTTAGACTTAATATCAGATATGAAGATTAGATCTAGAGACTTAGATCTGAAATATATATAGGATAATTTTTTTTTTAAATTATTCCACCCTAGATTTGATGAAATCTGAAAGATCCTACAAAGAAAAAAAGTGATTTTTTCTTCACTTCTTGTGCTAAATATGAAACAGAAATCAAATTCCTGCTTACTGTAGACACATAATAACAATCTCTAAGAACTAAATCTAATCCTAACGGTAATCGTAGAGGGTAGGTTCCCACGGCCACAGCAGTAACTCTTGCTCCATTCCCGATGCATAGGATCATATCCCCATCCCTCAGCCTCTTGCTCTCCTCAAGATCCTGCATAGAAGTGCACAAATGAGCACTAGAACCAGAGTCAAGTATCCAACTGGATGCAGAGAAAATCGTAAGATTAGATTCTATAACGAGCATTCCTCCAGAAGGACCATCCTTCTTGTTCTTCAGGGTGGCCAGGTACTGAGGACAGTTTCGCTTCCTATGGCCGTCTGAATTGCAGTGGAAATATTTTTCCTTTTCAGCAGTCTTCTTCTTCGGTTTCGTCTTCTTCTTCTTTCCATCCACCTTCTGCTTCTTCGCAGACTTCTTTTTCTTTTCAAAATATTTTCTCTTGGAATAAGTCCGCTCCACAGTAAGGACTGAGCCTTTTGAACCTTTCAAAGAAAGCTCAGCCGTAACCAACATGTTCATTAACTCAGCCAAGGTACACTGCATCTTATGCATATGAAAGTTCATGATGAACTGACCATATGCATCAGACAAGGATTGAAGGATCACATCAATCTGAAAATCCCTATCTAAGATGACACCGAGCTTCTCAAGCTCCTCAATGTCCTTGATCATTGTCAAACAATGATCTTGGACTGACTGCCCATTACGCATTTTAGCCTTAAAAAGTCTTTGACAGACTTGATACTTGGCTGCATGACTTTGTTCACCAAACAACTCTTGTAGGTGAGCCAACATTTGGTGGGTAGTCATAATGTTCTCATGCTGGTGCTGCAAGTTATCAGACATGGCACCCAACATATAGTACCTGGCTATGTTATCGTCATCTATCCACTTTTTTAGAGACGCTCTTTGTTCAGCAGTCGAACATGCTGGCATGGCAAGTGGGTCCTGGTCTAAGACATGAGTCAATTTCTCAAAATCTAGAATAATTTTGTAGTTTCTCAACCAGTCCTTGAAATTGAATCCAGTCAATCTGTGGGTGTCTAGTATTTTGGTCAGGGGGTTGGATGCAGACATGTTTCTTGTAGAGAGTCAAGAGTTTCTAGTTAGATTTTGTAATTAGACTTAACCAATTTATTTAGGAGTTTTATTTTTAAACAAATTAGGCTCCCACTATTTTTTCAGATCCCTACACTCCCTAGGTAGAGATGTGAAAATCTCCGTGATTAGTGATTTCTAGTGGACGGTGCGGTCTCATCGACCGGCTCACCACCTCACCTAACAGTTATTGGTGATGGGTCAACCGATGAGTGGATAACTCTTGTCCAATGATTCTCTAATCATGGTGCACCCAAAACTTGATCTCTAATTCATGAAGCTCACCATGCCCGAAATATTGCTTCAATTCTTAGTTAAGTCAGACCCACCATTTGCACAAATTAGATTCCTGATTGGATCCCTCACCGTATCCGAAATATTAAGCACAACCCATCCTCTAATCCATATCATCCAATGCCTAATGGACATGGTTGCGTCTTTCCAGTGCAACTGAGCCACTGTAACCAGTCGAGAATAATCAACTCCAAGAAGGGCCCGCACGTCCACAATGGTGAAAGACCTTAGACTTAATATTTTCTTAAGAAGATTTGATTTAGGTCTCATTAAACTTGACTTGACATAGTCATAACAATTATGACTAACCTAGTAACATGGGTTAGCTCGAATTGTTAGCCACCTCAAATCAAAACTGGGTCGACACATATGGCCAGGTAAGTGAGACCGGTGGGAGGGATATGCCATTAACTTGACAAGAACGCATTCAAGTCGAGTAGCTCCCAATTAAAAACCAGTCGGTCACATCTGCCCAACTTATCTTAGACACCAAATTATCAACCTAGAACCAATTGGGTTAGTCTACAATCCAGACTCTAACCACTGAGCCAAATTAGGTCTTAACTTGATTGAGTCAGATCTAAATGTGATTCAATCTTGACCTAGACTTAATCCTATTAGGTTGGTCAATTATTAGCTTTCATGATCCCACCTAACCAACTTTTGATTTGGTTTGATCAATCGCTAGACCTAATTGAGCTACCCAAATCCAAACCCAATTTTATGAAAATGACTTAGATCTGAAATTCTCAATTTTAGACCTAATTTAATTTCATAAGTTTAATTCATTAATTAAGTCTTGGGTTCATAAATAAAATATGTAAATAAATCCTAGAGTTTCAGGATCTAGAATTTTGTAGAAAAATAAATTTTAATTTTTGATTAAGGATGAACGTGCAGCACCCCTACATGCCATAAGAATACCTCATTAAATGGGAGGAGAGGGTCTTAAACCTTACTTTATTCTTATGACCGGACGGTCATGAGGAACACCTTAATCAGAAATATTAATTTAACTACAAAAATAGTTAGATCTAAGTTACATATCATATATATAATTTTAGATCTAACTTATATATGCTTTGCATACATCTCATGTTGTTGCTTTTTGAATTGATTTTGATGATTACAAAGTATTTGAGGGTATTACTAATGATTCTGACTTAAAAAAAGACTTATTGCATTCCAGAGATAAAATCATAATTTTGTCAAGACCTGATTCAGAAGCCTCAAAAGCAAGAATTGAAGACGTACAATCCATTGGAGAAAATTTCAACATTTTTGGAAGTATATTTTGTAAGAAAATCAGATTTTTATTTTTGAGTCGACCCCATGAGTCGACTCATGGCTTAAAGGGCTGAACGGCACGTTAAAATTTTGGCTGGCACTCTGTGAGTCGACCCCATGGGTCGATCCCTTGGCATGAGTCGACCCTATGAACGACCTCTACTACTTTGCAGGCCAAAATTACAGAATAGTCATTTTCTGTTCTATTCCATAGAGGTCGATCCTATGAGTCGACCCTTGTGACGAAAAAATTTCACAACGGCTAGTTTTTAACCCATTTCAATTATATTTAATGCTCATTTAATATACTCTAATGGCTCTATTTCAGTCCAGGTTACTCTCCACCATTATTTGAAGTTATATAAAGGGACTTAAAGGAGAGAATCAAAAATAAGAAGAAAGAGAGAAGGATTTTAAAAAGAGTATTTCAAGCATTCTTTTCAACCCCAAGCAAGAGCCCACTTAAAGCATTCATGAAGCTTTTAATTCAAGTTCACCAACTTCTCAAGTGCTCATTCAAGTCTCCAACTACCTTGAGAAAATCAGAAAAAGCTTCTTTCAAATTGTGTAAAGTGTATTTAATACCTTATTCGCTCATTAAAGGAGCTTCTTTTGTATTTCTGTGCTGTTAACTGTAATACTCTTTTTGAGTCATTATTTTTGTTTTGGAAGGGTTCCAAAATATGGAAAGATTGATCCGAACCTTGAATCGGATTGTATTGGGTTGGCTTATACCTGAAAAATAAGTGGACTAGCTTGGGATAGCTAGAGTCAGAGTTTTCGATGAGTGTATTCAGGTTGAATACAAGTTAGTGGATTGAAATTCCCAAGTAGGACCTTGAAGAGTAGATGTAGGTGCAAGGTTGGCACCGAACCACTATAAATTCTTTTGTTTGTATTGTGCTTAATTGCTCTCTTTTTTAACTTTTTTATTCTCTTGCATTCCTGCATCCAACCATTACCCGTGCATCAATTACACTCTCCTTACTTATCTTGCTATTGTTAAATATTCTTCATAAGCTGTAAGTTAAGTTTAAATTTTTAGAAACCCAATTCACCCCCTCTCTCTTGGGTTGCATGGCTGGGCAACAAGTGGTATCAAAGCCCGGTGCTCTAGCCCTACTTTGATTTAACCATCAAAGAGTTAAAGATCTATGGCAACTCAAGTTGGCACTTCTCTAGCTGAGGGGCAGTCCACTAACCGACCTCCACTTTTCAATGGGTCAAACTATACCTATTAAAAAGCTCGGATGAAAATCTTCATTCAAGCACTTGACTATGATATGTGGAGTATCATAGTAAACGGCCCTCACACACCCACTAAAATTATTGATGGTGTGGAATCAACCAAACCTGAAAAAGAATGGGATGAGGTTGATAAGAAAATGGCTCAACTAAATGCTAAAGCCATGAATATTTTATATTGTGCCCTAGATGCTAATGAATTCAATCATATTTCAACATGCATGTCTGCTAAAGAAATATGAGATAGATTAGAAGTAACTCATGAAGGAACCAATCAAGTAAAAGAATCTAAAATTAATATGCTCGTGCATAAATATGAACTTTTTAAAATGGAGCATGATGAATCTATAACTGAAATGTTTACTCATTTTACTGATATTATAAATGGTCTGAAAAGTCTTGATAAGTCTTATTCTAACAGTGACCTCGTGAGGAAGATTCTTAAGTCATTACCAAGAACTTGGGAAGCCAAAGTGATCGCTATCCAAGAAGCCAAGGATCTGAACATCCTATCCTTGGAAGAGCTTCTAGGATCACTGATGACACATGAGTTGAGCATAAAACAATACTAAGAAGAAGAAGTCAAAAAGAAGAGGACAATCGCACTCAAATCCATGGCTCAACTTGAAGAAGAAACTGATGATATAAAAAATGAAGAGCAGGATGAAGAAATGGCTCTCATTACTAGAAGGTTTAAGAAATTTTTGAGAAAAAAGAAACAAAGAATGAGGAAGAGGCCACCCACAAAAGGAGAATATAGTAAAAAAAAGGATAAGGACCAACCTCTTATTTGCTACGAATGCAAGAAACCGAGATATTTTAAGTCTGAATGCCCACAACTGAAGAAGGGTCCCAAGAAGTTCAAGAAGAAGGCCATAATGGGTACTTGGAGTAGAAGTGATGAGTCAAACTCTGAAGAGGAAGACTCAAATGAACAAGCCAACTTGTGCCTTATGGCACATGAAAATGAGATAAACTTTGAAACTCCTATTGACTTTACCTTTGAAGAACTTCATGAAGCCTTCTATGATTTAATTGATGAACTAAAGAAGCTAGGGGTAAGGAACAAAGAGTTAAAATCAAAGAATCAATCTTTACTGAAACAAAATGAGAGCATTTCAAATAAAAAATCTATCCTACTTTAAGAAAATCTGAACTTAAAGAATAAAATTGCCAAGCTAAAACCAATAGTTAAAAAATTTACTTTAAGTTCTAATAAACTTAATATGATTCTTGAAAATCAAAAGGCTGTTTATGATAAGGCTGGTCTTGGTTACAACCCCTTAAAGAAACAAAAGTTTCTAAAAAATATCTATGTAAACTCTTTAAATAATAAGTTTTCAAACATTACTTGCTTCAAATGTGGTAAAATAGATCACAAGTCATACACTTGTCTCTCTAATAATTTCTTAAATTCTAATACAAAGAAAATATGGGTTCTAAAAAGAACCATTGTGACTAACCAAAAAGGACCCAAGAAAGCTTGGGTACCTAAAGTAAAAACTTGACTTTTGCTTGCAGGTGTGTTTAGCATCCCAAGAAGCAAACCGAAAATGGTATCTTGATAGCGGATGCTCGAGACACATGACTGGTGATGAATCCCAATTCATCACACTTGATGCTAAAAATGGAGGGATGGTCACCTTTAGAGACAATGGCAAAGGAAAGATCATCGGTATAGGTAACATTGGTATCACTTCCTCCAAGTATATTGAAAATATTTTATCAGTTGATGATTTAAAACATAATTTATTAAGTATCAGTCAATTTTGTGATAAAAGATACAAAGTTATTTTTGAATCTTCTGTATGCATTGTAACTAGTCCTGCTAATGAAGGTATTAAATTTGTTGGGCATAGACAAGGTAATATTTATATGGTAGATTTGAATGATCCTTTCAAAATAAACATGCAATGCCTAGTAGCTTTGAATGCCAAGATTAATGAGACTTGGCTTTGGCATCGTAGGCTTGCACATATTAGCATGCACTCACTTTCAAAACTCATTAAGAAGGAATTGGTTATTGGTTTACCCAATTGAACTTTGAAAAGGATAGAATTTGTGATGCATGCCAACTAGGTAAACAAACAAGAGCTTCATTCAAATCCAAAAATATTATTTCAACTTCTAGGCCATTAGAGCTATTGCATATGGATTTATTTGTGTAGGAACTAGATCTAAGATTTCAGGGTTAGATCTTGAAACTTTTTCAAGATCATACAGCGGAAGACTAAAATAAATTAAAATTTATTTTTAAAACTAGAGAATTCTTAGATCTAAGATCCTATTACATGATTATTACATAGTATTAAATCAAAAATTAAAATATATAAATATAGCATGAACTACATGTTGATCATATCAACATGTTTCTATACCACATCTAATGTACGTTTTAAACAATAGATCAGATCTATTACCTTGCAAGTTAGACGCTCTAACCTCACTGATCTGGGCTTAAGGATTATGTTGCAAGCCGCACACATGTCCGGCCTCTAGGAGTCATCCACACGAGCCCACGAATCTCGATCAGAAGTCCTGCTTCAGGAAATCAGCACAGTATGCTAGTACTGCGCTGATCCTTCTTTGATGGTTGATCAAGTGCCTCCTTCTTCTTGATTTGGACTCTTCCAAAGATGGAAAGTAAAAGGAGGAGTTTCAGATCTGAGATACTCTCAGGAAACTCAAGATGGAGGGAGGAAAGATATGAAAACAAATAACCCTAGAAGAAGACCCTCTTCTTCTTCTCATTTTTCTCTCTAGACACCCTAACTTGTGTCTTTTATATCTCCATGACCCAAATATATTTCTTTTTGATTTTTGGATGGCTCAAAGGTATCTCAAATCTCTGTCTTCTCCTAAAATTTTAAGAAGAAACTCATTTTATAAAGAGAGATATGATAGAGTCCTTGTCTAGGTCAAATACCTAGTCAAGGCTTATCCAAACATGAGAAGTTAAGGGGCGCCCAACTCTTGAGCACCTCCTCCATATTTTCATGCATGGATTACTAGAAAAGGGTTCACAATGTATACCCTAAAAGCCATAAAAATTCCAAAAAAATTTAAATAAATTCGGTGCAAAATTGAAAGAGTTTTGGATTTCTAAAACTCTATCTCATAGAATTCGAAATCCAAACTTATTCCTTTTTGATTTGATCCAAACCACCTTCCATGTAAGAAAGAAGAGAGGAAACCTTTTGTGAATGTGGGAGAGACCTGGGAGAGGGATTTTTTCGCACAAAATAAGTGGAGATTAGCGTTGAATAAGAGAGAGGGCGTGGGGAAGGCTTATGTGGTGCAAGGTGGAATCCTAGTCTTACTAGGATTCTATCTTATGACTTATTTTAATTTGATTTTTCAAACCAAATCAAACCAAAATTAGATCAACCTAATTAAAATAGGTTTTAACCCAATTAAAAATCTAATTTAATTAGATTAAATTAGATTTAAATCTGATTTAATTTTCTAATCAAATTAAAAATTAGATTGACCCAAGTCCTAGTTGAACTAGGACTAGTTTTTCCTTGCACTTGGCTTATCCAATAAACCAATTGGACTTGATCCAATCAAGCCCAAACTAAATCTAATTAAATCATATTTAATTAGACTTAATGTCAGCCCATTGGCTTAATCAAATTAAGCCAATTAGCAATCGAATTGCTAATCGATCCTCCTGCAACACTTGCACTGGGTTAAATGTCAATCGTATTGATCATTTAACCCTAGAATAATTCTTAATCATTGATCAACCATCCGATCGGATCATGAACTCTAATGTGTGTGACCTCATAGGTCCGAATCTAAGCCGGTAGCATAGAAACAAATTTTTGTACCAATCGAAGTGATCATCTAGCAATGGTACCCGATGACCGGATAGGTCGAATGTGTAGAACAACATCCTTAGAACCCATACGGATATAGTTCTCATATAATTCATCCCCTTGACTAAAATGATCATAGGACACCCCAGAGTTCAACTGTCAACTCTGATCAGGTTGTCCACATTGTATTTCAAAATATCAAATCCATCTGATGGATTATCCTGGCCAAGGTTTTGCTAAATTGAAATACAGCAACTCATTCTTCTCCAACTCTTGAAGTGGTCAATCCCATCTCGATCACACTCTGATTTTGCAAGTACTTGACTGTGCCCAGAAGCCTTCCATCTCTGAATTAAAAATTCAGTTAGTCCAGTACCAAAGCACAGTGAGTTGCTTGCAAGTCACTGAGGCGATCTCAAGTCTAAGGGACACTTATCCCTATATCCCATCAGAGACATTCTCGATAGCAGAATACTCTGGAGTTGGTCGCATTCAATGATGATGTACCCTTACATCTCACCTGTATGCCATACCAGTATCTCCACACTCCTTGGTTAAGAGGACAACCAACCCATATGACCTACAGCGACCTATGCTCGATAGAAGCTGTCATCCTTATTAACAGCTTATCATTTGGTCGTGAACAGTTTTAAGGACTAATCGATAAATTCTCTCTTTATCGAACTTAAATAGTCCTAAGGACTTCATCATAACAACGGAGTTCATTAGAAGATGAAAGCTTATGATGAAGATGCCAAATATATTTTATTTATTAACAAATCAATTACAATACTTGGTTGCTCAACCGTCAACAGCTTGACGATTGGCTTTTTGGGACATATTTCCCAACAACTCCCACTTGTCCTAAAGCCACTTGGCACAGTATCTAATACCCATCTTCGACTTGTGGTTGTCGAACTCCTTTATTGTCAGGGCTTTAATGAAGGGGTCGGCCAGGTTCTCCTTTCTGTCGATCTTCTGAAGGTCGACGTCACCTCGATCCATGATCTCTCGGACCAGGTGGAAGCGGCACAAGATATGCTTCATCCGCTGATGTGGTTTGGGTTCCTTCACCTGAGCTATGGCAACAGTGCTGTCGCAGTAGAGCAATACCGGACCATCGAGGGAGGGTGCTACTCCGAGCTCAGTGATGGATTTTCTCAGCCACACAGCTTCCTTTGCAGCATCCGATGCTGCGATGTACTTCGCTTCACAAACAGAGTCCGCCACAGTATGCTGCTTGAAACTCTTCTAGCAGATGGCTCCACCATTCAGAGTAAAGATATAACCCGACACGCTCCTGCTGTCATCATGGTCAGATTGAAAGCTAGAGTCTATGAACCCCACAAGTTTCAGATCTGACTCGCCATAAACCAACCATTGGTCCTTAGTATTTCTCAAATACTTAAGGATGGCTTTAACCACTTTTCAGTGATTTTCTTCAAGATCATATTGGTACTACTCACTACTCCTAGTGAGTATGCCACATCTGATCTTGTACATGTCATGGCGTACATGATAGATCCCACGACTGAAGCATATGGGACTCTACTCATACGCTCTCTCTCTTCAGGAGTTGTCGGACAATCCTTCTTAGAGAGAGAAATTCCATGGCCTATCGGTAGATAGCCCTTCTTGGAATTCTCCATGCTGAACCTCTTCAGCACAGTGTCTATGTACATGGACTGGGATAACCCAAGCATCCTTTTAGATCTATCCCTATAGATCTTTATCCCTAGGATGTAGGATGCTTCACCCAAGTCCTTCATGGAGAACTGTGATGACAACCAAACTTTTATTTCCTGTAGTGCGGGGATGTCATTCCTGATTAAGAGAATGTCATCCACGTACAAGACAAGGAATACCACAACTGGACCATTTTCCAATTTATAGATGCAGGGCTCTTCTCCATTCTTAATGAAGCCATATGTTTTGATCACCTTATCAAAACGCATGTTCCAACTCTGAGAAGCTTGCTTCAGTCCATAAATGGATCTCTGAAGCTTGCACACCTTGGACTCATCTGTGGATGTAAACCCCTCAGGTTGTATCATATACACCTCTTCAGTTAGCTCTCCATTCAGGAAAGCTGTCTTTACATCCATCTGCCAGATCTCATAATCCAGATGGGCAGCTATTGCAAGCATTATCTGAATGGATTTGAGCATTGCCACAGGGAAAAATATCTCGTCATAGTCAATACCATAACGTTGACGATACCCCTTAGCGACCAGACGAGTTTTATAGGTCTCCACCTTTCCATCTGCGCCCCTCTTCCTTTTGAAGACCCATTTACACCCAATGGGTTTAACCCCTTCAGGTGGGTCAACCAATGTCCATACATCGTTGACCTTTATGGACTCCATTTCGGATTTCATGGCTTCAAGCCATTTCTCAGAATCAGGTCTCTGCATTACATCCATATAGGTGATCGGATCCTCATTATTCTCATCAAGTTCGATGGGATCACCATCCCGGACCAAGAAACCGTAGTATCTGTCTGGCTGATGCGGTACTCTATCGGATCAGCTTAATGGTGCAGGTATATTGGGCTCTGGATCTGATCTAAACATATCTGACTCAGGTTCAGCTATTGGTGTCAGTCCTTCTACCTGTTGAACTTCATCAAGTTCAACCTTAGAGGCAATGGTTCCTTCACCAAGGAACTCCTTTTCTAAAAAGATTGCCTTAAGGCTGACGAACACCTTTTGTTCATCAGCATGGTAGAAAAAATATCCTTTTATCTCTTTGGGGTACCATATGAATGAGCATTTGTAGAACCTAGGTCCAAGTTTGTCTGTGACTAATCGTTTGACATAGGCTAGGCACCCTCAGACCCTAAGGTGTGAAAGTGCTGGCTTACGTTCCGTCCATATCTCATATGGAGTCTTAATTAGAGACTAACTTGGAATCCTATTTAACAGATAATAGGCCAATTCGGGTGTATATCCCCAGAAGGATATCAGCAAGCTAGCAAAAAACCATCATGGATCGGACCATGTCTAACAGAGTCTGATTCCTTCTTTCAAACATATCATTATGCTGTGGTGTTCCTGGAGGAGTCCATTGGGAGAGAATCCCATTTTCTCTTAGATATGTGAGGAACTCACTAGAAAGGTATTCTCCTCCTCGATCAGATCGAAGAGTTTTAATACTCTTCCCAGTTTGTTTTTCTACTTCACTTCAGAATCGTTTGAATATTTCAAATGAATCCGACTTATGTTTCATCAGATAGACATATCCATATCGGGATAGGTCATCCATGAAAGTTATAAAGTAGAAATATCCACATCTAGCACTGGTGCTCATGGGCCCGCATACATCAGTATGTACTAGGCCCAAGAGCTTAGTAGCTCTCTCACCTTTTCCAGTAAAAGATGACTTGGTCATTTTACCAAGAAGACAGGACTCACAGGTTGGAAGTGATTCACAATCACTGACTTCGAGGATTCCCTCTTGAGTCAACCTGTTTATTCTGTTCTTGTTTATATGATTAAGCCTACAGTGCCATAAGTAGATATCTGACACACTATCTAATCTAGGATGCTTGCCAATTGAATAGACTCTTATCGGGCTTGTTCTTTTTGGTCTGGCTCTGCACTGATGTCCCAGCCTGAACTTGCACCTTCTTCACTTTTTTCTTCTTGTTCTTCTTTCCTTTCTTAAAAGATTGAGAACCAGAAGACGAACCTCCCACTAAGTTCACCGACTCCTTTAGGAGTTGGTGATCCTTCTTAAAGTTCTGAAGCAACCCCAGTAACCCATGGTAGTTTACTTCAGGCTTTGTCATTCTATAATGAGTGAGGAATGGGAGATAAGACTTGGGCAGCGAGTTCAGTATTGCATCTTTCTCAAGCTGCTCATGCAAGGGAAAGGCGAGCTTGCTCAATCGTTCCATCAGCTCGATCATGTACAATACATGATCAGTGACAGAGGCACCATCCTGCATTTTGGTGTTGAAGATGGCACAACTAGTCTTGTGCCTCTCTACATCATCGGGTGTGCCAAAGGCATCCTCCAACACTTGAAGCATGTCTTTTGGTTGAGCCATCTCGAATTTACGACTGAACTTGTCACTCATGGCAGCCAGCATGATACAGCGCACCGTGGTCCGGTCACTGAGCCACTTCTGGTAAGTGTCTCTGATTGTTCTACGTGCATTGGCAGCTAGCTCCTCAGGTGCAGGATCCATTATCACATATAGGATCCATTCATGCTCTAGGACTATCTTCAACTTTCGATACCAGCTATCGAAGTTGGATCCCACCAACTTATCATTGTCCAACAATGATCGGAGCGTTAGGGAAGTGGCCAGATTTACACAAAGGAGAACCATAACCTAATTAGTAATTGATTCATTAAACCTAAAGATTTGGACTTTAATCAAAAGGTTTCTCCCACTATTTTATTCGAATTGGTAGCCTCTACCTCCAATTCGAGGAATTACCCTAATTCCTTAGTGGGTACTAGAATCCACTTAGACTGCACACAAGCCCAACTTTGGTTGGCCAATCCATGTACATCTAAGGGTAGGTTCATAACTAATTATTTCTCTAAACAATTTTTAGTAATTTTAATTTTACCCCAGAAATCTAATCAGTAGGCTTTGGCCTCCACTGTAAGGATCCGGTTAGGTCCAACCATTAACATGATCATACTTGGTGTATCTAACCAATGAATGATTAAGTCCAACTTTGGTTGGCTCACCTAACCACCATTAGAGAGACACTTCCAAGTCGTCATATGATGAGTGATAATTCCATTAGTCAACAAGCACCAGGCCTTTGGGTCTGCAATGATTATTGAGTTAATGGACTCATTATCAAACACCTTAATGGGAGGCTATGACTCAGTTATCTCTATAACTTTATCATTTTAAGGACCTAATAATTTTATAAGATTTAAATAATATAGAGGATGAAGTCAGATAAACCAGCTTATCATGATCCTCCCACTGGCTTCACCAAGTCAGCTTAAGGGAGACCAGGGCTGGTCTAGGAGCACCTAAATCAGTCACACTGATTTACCTAGCTGACATGGGTCAGCTCGAATAGTCAAGTGATCCGATCAAAACATAATTTCACCAAGAGGCCAGGTAAGTTCGATCAGTGGGAGGGTCTGCCAAAGCTTGCCTTAGACACCATAAAAAATGGCCAGGTAAGCGGGCTCCCAATTAAAAACCACCGATCTGATTTACCTTAGACACCAACTGGTTTAATTAGTTTCGATTAGATCAACCTAACAGTTCGTGCTAGACCGCTTAGCCAAGAATCAAGTCCATTTGGTTCTCGTTAAAGACATGGACTTGACCAACTACAACTATTGTAATTGATCTAGAGAATCCTTGACCTAATCTAAGACAACAATTGATTAGATTTAGTCAATTCTCTAATTAAGTCCATCTTTAATCTAACCATAGGTCTAACCCAATTAATGGACCTAATTTTCACTAACCCATTAACCCAATGTGTTATGGTTTGTGTCTTAGGTTCTTCAATTCACAATCCTAGAACCTAATCAAACAACTTCTTAATTCTTAATTAAGTTTTGGGCTGAGGGTTGGGTTTGGCTTTTCAAAAAATAATTTTTATATTTGTAAAATAATTTTACAATATGATTCTACCAACCATATTGCATGTTTGATTCATAATCAAGATACAAGTGAAATAAACATGAAACTACTTTAGATCTAATCTAAACAGGTTCATGTAATTGAAACAGTTTCAACTTTAAACAATTTCTTTGCACAAAAATTATTTAACAAAGAAATTTTATTTCAAATTTAAACACCTTTTAAATCTAATAAATCATAAATTTAATCTAGATCATATCTAACAAATTTATGATTAAAGATAGATCTACACAAACTAGGACAACCTTTGCACTGTAAGGGGTAAACCTTACAGCAGGACAACCTTGCAGTTCGTGATTGATCTAAAATTTTAATTTTAGATTTAATAATCAGATTATAAATTAGATATAATCTAAAAAATAATCTAAGCATGTATAAATAATCATGTAATAAAAAACCTTGGCTCTGATACCAATTGTAGGAACCAGATCTAGGGTTTCAGGGTTAGATCTTGAAACTTTTTCAAGATCATATAGCGGAAGACTAAAATAAATCAAAATTTATTTTCTAAAACTAGAGAATCCTTAGATCTAAGATTTTATTATATGATTATTACATAGCATTAAATCAGAAATTAAAATATATAAATATAGCATGAACTACATGTTGATCATATCAACATGTTTCTATACCACATCTAATGTATGTATTAAATAATAGATCAGATCTATTACCTTGCAAGTTAGATGCTCTAACCTTGCTGATCCGGGCTTAAGGATTATGTTGCAAGCCACACACGCGTCCGGCCTCTAGGAGTCATCCACACGAGCCCACGAATCTCGATCAAAAGTCCTGCTTCAGGAAATCAGCACAGTATGCTAGTACTGCGCTGATCCTTCTTTGATGGTTGATCAGGTGCCTCCTTCTTCTTGATTTGGACTCTTCCAAAGATGGAAAGTAAAAGGAGGAGTTTCAGATCTGAGATGCTCTCAGGAAATTCAAGATGGAGGGAGGAAAGATATGAAAACAAATAACCCTAGAAGAAGACCCTCTTCTTCTTCTCATTTTTCTCTCTAGACACCCTAACTTGTATCTTTTATATCTCCACGAACTAAAGGTATTTCTCTCTAATTTTTGGATGGATCAAAGGACTCTTAAATTTCTATCTTCTCCTAAAAGTTTAAGAAGAAACTCATTTTATATAGAGAGATATGATAGAGTCCTTGTCTAGGTCAAATACCTAGTCAAGGCTTATCCAAACATGGCAAGTTAAGGGGTGCCCAACTCTTGAGTATCTCCTCCATATTTTTGTGCATGGATCACTAGCAAAGGGTGCACAATGTATACCCTAAAATTCATGAAAATTCTAAAAAAATTTGGATAAATTCGATGCAAAATTGAAAGAGTTTTAGATTTCTAAAACTCTATCTCATAGAATTCGAAATCCAAACTTATTCCTTTTTGATTTGATCCAAACCACCTTCCATGTAAGAAAGAAGAGAGGAAACCTTTTGTAAACGTGGGAGAGACCTGGGAGAGGGCTTTTGTCACACAAAATAAGTGGAGATTAGCATTGAATAAGAGAGAGGGCATGGGGAAGGCTTATGTGGCGCAAGGTAGAATCCTAGTCTTACTAGGATTCTATCTTATGACTTGTTTTAATTTGGTTTTCCAAATCAAATCAAACCAAAATTAGATCAACCTAATTAAAATAGGCCTTAACCCAATTAAAAACCTAATTTAATCAGATTAAATTAGATTTAAATCTAATTTAATTTTTTAATCAAATTAAAAATTAGATTGACCCAAGTCCTAGTTGAACTAGGACTAGTTTTTCCTTGCACTTGGCTTATCCAATAAACCAATTGGACTTGATCCAATCAAGCCCAAATCAAATCTAATTAAATCATATTTAATTAGACTTAATCTCAACCCATTGGCTTAATCAAATTAACCCAATTAGCAATCGAATTGCTAATCGATCCTCCTGCAACACTTGCACTGGGTTAAATGTCAATCGTATTGATCATTTAACCCTAGAACAACTCTTAATCATTGATCAACCATCCGATCGGATCATGAACTCTAATGTGTATGACCTCATAGGTCCGAACCTAAGCCGGTAGTATAGGAATAAATTTTTGTATCAATCGAAGTGATCATCTAGCAATGGTACCCGACAACCGGATAGGTCGAATGTGTAGAACAACATCCTTAAAACCCACGCGGATATAGTTCTCATATAATTCATCTCCTTGACCAAAATGATCATAGGACACCCCAGAGTTCAACTGTCAACTCTGATCAGGTTGTCCATATTGTATTTCAAAATATCAAATCCATCTGATGGATTATCCTGGCCAATGTTTTGCTAAATTAAAATACAGCGACTCATTCTTCTCCAACTCTTGGAGTGGTCAATCCCATCTCGATCACACTCTGACTTCGCAAGTACTTGACTGTGCCCAGAAGCCTTCCATCTCTGAATTAAAAATTCAGTTAGTCCAGTACCAAAGCATAGTGAGTTGCTTGCAAGTCACTGAGGCGATCTCAAGTCTAAGGGACACTTATCCCTATATCCCATCAGAGATATTCTCGACAGTAGAATACTCTGGAGTTCATCACGTTCAATGATGATGTACCCTTACATCTCACCTGTATGCCATACCAGTGTCTCCACACTCCTTGGTTAAGAGGACAACCAACCCATATGGCCTACAGCGACCTATGCTCGATAGAAGCTGTCGTCTTTATTAACAGCTTATCATTTGATCATGAACAGTTTTAAGGACTAATCGATAAATCCTTTCTTTATCGAACTTAAATAGTCCTAAGGACTTCATCTTAACAACGGAGTTCATTAGAAGATGAAAGCTTATGATGAAGATGCCAAATATATTTTATTTATTAACAAATCAATTACAATACTTGGTTGCTCAACCGTCAACAGCTTGACGATTGGCTTTTTGGGACACATTTTCCAATAATTTGGACCTACTAGAACTACTAGTCTAGGAGGAAAATGATATGGTTTTATAATTATTGATGATTTCTCTCATTTTACATAGATTTTCTTTTTGGCACACAAGGATGAAACTTTTTAAATTTTTTTTTAAATTTTATCGAAAAGTCACCAACGAGAAAGATTTTTCAATTCAAAATATTTGAAGTGATCATGGAACCGAATTTAAAAATCATGATTTTGAAAAGTTTTGTGATAAAAAAAGAATAGGACATAACTTTTCGGCACCCAGGACACGCCAACAAAATGTAGTAGAAAGAAAAAATAGAACTCTTGAAGAAATGGCCCGTACCATGCTATTTGAAAGCAACCTTCCAAGATACTTTTGGACGGAAGTAATTAACATAGCATGTTACATATTAAATCATACTTTAATTAGATAAATTTTAAAGAAAATTTTCTATGAGCTTTAGAAAGGAAGAAAACCAAATATTGCATATTTTTATGTTTTTGGTTGCCGATGTTTTGTGTTAAATAATGATAAAGAAAGACTAGAAAAATTTGATGCAAAATTCGATGAAGTAATTTTTCTTGGTTACTCCTCTTCTAGTAAAGCCTTTAGAGTTTTCAACAAAAGAATCTTAGTAGTAGAGGAGTCAATACATGTTGTCTTTGATGAAACTAACAATCTTCCTTCAAGGAAGAATGAAGGTTTTGATGATGCAGATCCTCTTATAGAAGGAATAAAGGAGATCAATCTAAAAGATTCAACAATTCAAGATGATGAAGAACTTGAAGACAAACAAAATGAGAAAGGTGAAGAACGACAAGAACAACCTCAAGGTACAAAAATCTACCCAAAGAATGGAGGTATGATCACAATCATCCCAAGAAACTAATCATTGATGATCCTACACATGGTATAAGAATTCGTTCCTCACTTAAAGATGCACTCAATCAATTTGTTTTTGTCTCTCATCTTGAACCTAAAACTATAGGCGAAGCTGAAAAAGATTATAATTGGATCAATGCAATGTAAGAAGAACTTAATCAATTTGAAAGAAATAATGTATGGACCTTAGTATCAAGATCTAAAAACTACTCAATAATTGGCACAAAATGAGTTTATAGGAATAAATTGGATGAAAATAGAAATGTGATAAGAAATAAAGTAAGATTAGTTACAAAAGATTATAATCAAGAAGAAGGAATTGATTTTGATGAGACTTTTGCACCCATTGCTAGATTAGAGGCAATTAGACTTCTACTTGCTTATGCTTGCTTTATGAAATTTAAATTATTCCAAATAGATGTCAAAAGTGCCTTTTTGAATGGATATATCACTGAAGAAGTTTATGTAGAATAATCCTCAGGTTTTGAAAATCATGCTTTTTCTAATCATATTTTTAAATTAAATAAAGCTCTATATAGTTTGAAACAAGCACCCATGGCTTGGTATGAAAGGCTAAGCAAATTTCTACTTAATAATGGTTTTTTAAGAGAAAATATAGACACACTCTTTTTATTAAAAGAAATCAAGATGATATATTAGTTATATAAATATATGTTGATGACATTATTTTTGGGTCTACTAATGAAACTTTTTGTCAAGATTTTGCAAAGCTCATACAGGGGGAGTTCGAGATGAGCATGATGGGAGAACTCACATTCTTCTTCGGACTCCAAATCAAATAAATGAAGGAAAAAATCTCCATCACCCAAACCAAGTACACAAGAGAATTACTCAAAAGATTTGAAATGGAGAACTCCAAAGCAATTGGCACACCCATGAGCCCATCATGTAAGCTTGACAAGGACGAAGAAGGTAAAAGTGTAGACTTAAAATTTTATAGAGGTATGATTGGTTCTCTGTTATATTTAACTACTAGTAGACCTGAGATTATGTTTAGTGTTTGCCTATGTGCTCATTTTCAATCAAATCCAAAAGAATCATACTTGAATGCAGTTAAAAGAATCTTTAGATATTTAAATGGTACACAAACTCTAGGATTATGGTATTCTAAGAACTCATTAATTGACTTAATAGGATATTCAGATGCTGATTTTGCTGGATGTAAATTAGATAGAAAAAGTACTAGTGAAACTTGCCAATTTCTTGGAGTTAACCTAATCTCTTGGTTTGGCAAGAAATAAAATTCGGTAGCTCTGTCTACAGTCGAGGCTGAATACATTACAGTCGAAAGTTGTTGTGCTCAAATCTTGTGGATTAAGCAATAACTCGAAGACTTTAGTATCAAACTTAATGAAACTCCCATAAGATGTGATAACACTAGTGCTATAAATCTTACTAAAAATCCAATTCAATATTCTAGGTCAAAACATATTGAAATCAGGCATCATTTCATAAGAGAACATGTCCAAAATAAAGATATAATTTTTGACTATGTTTATACTAAAAAATAATTAGCTGACATCTTTACCAAGGCCTTAAGTGAAGATAGATTTTATGAAATTAGAAGAGAACTAGGAATCCTTGATCCATCTGCTTAGGTGTCTCTCTGATTCCAAGATATCAATGCCAAAAATTCTTTTGGCTTAATTCTCATCTTTTCTTTAGAGCTCAAAAGTCCAAAATAAATATTCTCATGATCAATTTTTGGGTAAACATCCTTCTCCTAATATTTTAATTTTTTTTAAATTATTTCATCATTTTTTTGAATTTCTCTGTGCCATGAGTCGACCCCCAGGGTCGACCCTAGAGTAAACTTGTAATATTGACTAAATCCTTCGGGTGCTTTCTTTTTATTGGAAAATCTCCCTTGAGCCGATCCAACTCTTCATCTTCTTCCTTCCACCAAGCCAAAAGACTCCCTCTCTTCTTCCTCAAATCCAAGTTTTTTCCAAAAACTCTTCTCCCACCATCACTCACCCTCTAAATCACCCTCTTGGAATCTAGCTCCTCCCTTTTCTCCTTCTTCATTTGGAGCAGTCGAGCTTGCCCTAGACTCTACCCGTCTTCTCCAAATCGGCACTCCTCTTCTCCAAAATCATTATCCTTCCCCGAAAAACCTTTTATCTCTCCACACGTTTTGCTCTCCTAAGTTCCTTGCTAGCTCTGGTTGTGCAAATGACTCCGAAAATGAAGCTTCCACAGAGGAGGAAATCAGTTCGCGGGTTGGAAGAAAGTGTGCAGTGGAAGAGACAAGCAACCGAGACCACGTCAGATTCAATCCCTGCTCCTGCATCTGCTCCTGCTACAACTCAGTCTCCAATCAGCCCCGGTAAGGTACCCCTTTTCGATAGGAAGGTAGAACCCGGCAAAAATATTGATTTCAGATTTTTTGAAAAGGAAGGGTTCTCTATCGGATTAAAAATTAAGGACCAAGGTTGGAAATTCTATTGCTCCCTAAAAGAAAATACCTATGTGGATCTTGTTATAAAATTTTATCTGAATTTGGAATACAGCAATAAAACAGTAAAATTCACAGTAAAGGGTATAGAAATTAGCCTTGATCCTATGCTTTTGGGGAAAATTCTTCATTTACCCTGTGAGGGATACACAAACATGGAACTCCCAGTTAAGGAGGAGGGAATAAATGCTATTCTAGGAAGAACCTTCACTGGAAGCCTAAACAAATTAGAGGCTAAGATTCTTTCCATTGATATGAGACTGCTACACCAAATGGTAACTAAGTTATTCTTCCCTAGAAGTGGTAGACATGATCTCCTCTCTGGTCGGGATATCTGCATTATGTATCATGTTATTACTCAAACCCCCCTGAACCTTCTGGCATTGATGATTGAGGCTATGAGAGAGACTTTGAATAGGTCCAAGGCACATTTGCCTTTCGGTATGGCTCTCAGTATTTAGGAGGTTTGGAGTTAGCTTTGAGGGGGAGGCAGTAGCTAGACTTTCTCACTCCGACACTATCAACCGTCATACTCTGCACCGCATGGGATTTTCTAAGACTGATGGTGGTTGGACAAAGGGTGTGGAAGAGAGAGCTGAGGACAGAGCAGAGGAGGAATGACCATCATCACCTCTTCGTGATCACAGGGCTGTATCTCCAGATATTCAATTTGTTTCTGACCATGAGACTGGGCTGTCAGAGTCTGCGAGGAGGCACACTTCAGTTCAGCAGCCGGACAGCAGAGCACATCCTTCAGAGATCAGATTGGCTGATGATCAGATAGAGATGATATCTCAGCATGTAGCTTCCATACTCTCACATCAGATGGGTACTTCAGTTTTTGCTCAGGGATCGACATCTCATGATGTATCTGATCAGACACTGATCCCCCACATCTCCACTGTGTTCCAGATGATTTCTGATCAGTTAGTACGTATCGAGCAGCTTGAGGGTTGTATAGTGAGACTGACTGGCAAAGTATTTGACTTGCAGAGGCAAGTGCTAGCTCTGGCCCATCCACAGCCACATGAGGACATCACTGAGGTCTCAGACCTATCTGTAGAGGCAGCCAGACTGCGAGGAGTCTTAGAGAGTGGTTTTGATTTTTTGAGGAGAGAGATCAGGGGCTCTAGTGATCAAGCTTCCACTCAGTTCACTGCACTGCTACAATCTATTTCGAGAGCTTTGAACCTTCTGGACACCATCAGACTCTCTCTTGTAGCTCAATCCTTTGCATCTCAGGCTTCAGGATCTTCTCACCCACCACTCGTGCTGGCACCTCTACCTGTGGCAGAGGTAGATGCGGTCGAGGTCGAGCTCGTGGATATGATCCTTCATCTCCTCACCCCATCTCTGATTCATCAGACTCCGATCCATCCAGCCATGATATCTACTAGATCCAGTGTAGTCTATCTTTTCTTTAGTTTTTGTCTAGGATCTATCTTGTAGTTGGTATCTTGTTGACTGATTGACTCTTGGATAGTTTCTATCCATGTCTTTTGTACTCTAAGTCAACACTTATGTATTGAAACATCTTTGTATTCACTCATCTTTTGGATATATATATATATACTTTAACTTTCAATGAATATCTCTGATCAAATGAAGTTACTTTTAAATTCTGAAATACTTGAATAGCAATATCTTTTCAATGAGCAAATTGATATATATTTTTACGATTGCTATATTGAGGGGGATTAAAACAATAAGCAATAAAGAAGGAAGCTAAAAATATATAATTGATCCTATCAAAAGGAAGGAATAGAGAAAATATATTCAAAAAAAGGAAGAGTAGAGAATCTCAATTGATGCTGTCAAAAAGAAAAAGTAGAGAATCAAGATTGAGATTGAGCAAAGTAATAAGAACAATAAAGATTGCACATTAAGCACCAATTCAAAAATCGAGAAGAGGATTTTGATTAAGCAATAAGAGCATTAAAGAATGAACAACACATGTGTCATATGCCAAAGAATCAAAATCAGTTTTTTCTTTCCAAGCAAATGCACTTATAAGCAAATTTTAAATTTATAGCAAATCTCAAATTTATTTCTTAAACTGCTTATGATGCATCTCGTTCTAATACTTGGCAATAATATCTAAGTGATGCATCTTCATAAATTTAAAATTAATGTTCAATGCTTTCTATATGCTTTTGCTCAAATATTTTGTCATCATCAAAAAGGGAGAGATTGTTGCTCCTTAAATTGATTTTGATGATTACAAAGTATTTGAGGAGAATACTAATGATTCTAGCTTAAAAAAAGACTTATTGCATTCCAGGGGCAAAATCATAATTTTGTCAAGACCTGATTCAGAAGCCTCAAGAGCAAGAACTGAAGACGTACAATCCATTAGAGGAAATTTCAACATTTTTGGAAGTGTATTTTGTAAGAAAATCAAGTTTTTATTTTTGAGTCGACCCCAGGAGTCGACTCATGGCTTAAAGGGCTGAACGGCATGCTAAAATTTTGGCTGGCACTCTCTGTGAGTCGACCCCATAGGTCGACCTCTTGGCATGAGTCGACCCTATGAGTCGACCTCTATTGCTTTGCGGGTCAAAATTATAGAACAGTCATTTTCTATTCTATTCCACAGAGGTCGATCCTATGAGTCGACCCACGAGCATGAGTCAACCCTATGAGTCGACCCCTGTGACGGAAAAGTTTTGCAACGGCTAATTTTTAACCCATTTCAATTGCATTTAATACTCATTTAATATGCTCTAACGACTCTATTTCAACCCAGATTACTCTCCACCATTATTTGAAGTTATATAAAGGGACTTAAAGGATGAAATCAAAATAAGAAGAAAGAGAGAAGGATTTTAAAAAGAGTATTTCAAGCATTCTTTTCAACCCTAAGCAAGAGCCCACTTAAAGCGTTCAAGAAGCTTTTAATTCAAGTTCACTAACTCCTCAAGTGCTCATTCAAGTCTCCAACTACCTTGAGAAAATCAGAAAAAGCTTCCTTCAAATTGTGTAAAGTATATTTAATACCTTATTCGCTCATTAAAGGAGCTTCTTTTGTATTTCTGTGCTGTTAACTGTAATACTCTTTTTGAGTCATTATTTTTATTTTGGAAGGGTTCCAAAACGTGGGAAGATTGATCCGAACCTTGAATCGGATTGTATTGGGTTGGCTTGTATCCGAAAAATAAGTGGACTAGCTTGGGATAGCTAGAGTCAGAGTTTTCAATGAGTGTATTCAGGTTGAATATAAGTTAGTGGATTGAAATTCCCAAGTAGGACCTTGGAGAGTGGATGTAGGTGCAAGGTTGGCACCGAACCACTATAAATCTTCTTGTTTGTATTATGCTTAATTGTTCTCCTTTTTAACTTCTTTATTCTCTTGCATTCCTGCATCCAACCATTACCTGTGCATTAATTACACTCTCCTTACTTATCTTGCTATTGTTAAATATTCTTCATAAGCTATAAGTTAAGTTTAAATTTTTAGAAACCCAATTCACCCCCCCCCCCCTCTTGGGTTGCATAGCTGGGCAACACATGTATTAAAATCTGATCTAATTAGCATGCTTTTAGATCTGATACATCACATATAATATTTGAAAAATATGATTTAAATTAAACTATTCAATATAAAATCTATTCTAAACAGTTACTAGAATAATTCTACAACTAGTATAGACATGCAATAGATCAATCTTATGAATTAATTAAATTTTTATTTTTTGATCTGAATATAATATTTATAATATCAAAAAATTAGAAAATAAATTAAATATAATTTATATTTTAATCATATTAAAATATAAAACTATAAGACTATTCATAGATTAAACTACTCCTAGTCTAGTCATGCATCTCATACATGTTAGATCTACTTAGATTTAATTTTAAATTTTTTTGATTTCAGATCCTATCACATCTAATGTGACATCTAAAATTTATTAATATCAAATAAATAAAAATAAAAATTAAATCTAAATTAGATCTGAAATAGAGCCATCAACCTGGCTCTGATACCAGTTGAAGAAAAAAACTGGCTTTTTCCTTGTAAGATCTTCCAGATCTAATGAGATCTGGGGTGGAATATTTTAAAAAAAAATTATTCTATGATATTTTAGATCTAAGATCTATTAGATCTAATTTTTATTATCTAATATTAAATCTAAAATTAAATCTAAAATCATGAGGAATAGAGAAATATCTCTAGGATAACTAGATTACCCTGTAGATGATCGCAGCAATGCCCGAGGTTCTAAAATAGCCATGCAGTTGCCTGGCCTCTACTGATATGTACTTGAGTAGGATCTGGATCATCTTCTCCTCACAAATTTTTGCTCCAAAAATTAGATCTGGAAGATCTTCAAAAGATCTTCTGAAGCTGGAGCAGTAGCTTCTCGACAAATCTCTACAGCCTTCTAATCAAAGAGCCACCATGCCTTGGACAAGCACCAGATGGATGCCCAACCTCTTGGACATGAAGAGGGGAGGGAGAGGAGTAGAGGGGCCATGGAGAAGTGGAGAGGATTCAAGTTTTTGCTAGTTATTGTGCAGAGTCTCTCAACCCTAGGCGCAGACAGGGTTTAAATAGACCCTGCTGCGCCATGCAGTGCCACATCATTCGACCAATCAAAAAATTCTAATTAATTCTAAAAAAAATTTTATTGGTAGAGTGATGTCATCTGATCATATCAAATAAAAAGCCCCATAATTTCTCTTACTGTCGGTGCCAACACTGGATAAGCACAGTGAGATTGGCGCCCCACAGTTCAAGTTGATCTAGGGATCAGAGTCCTCATCTCATGGGACTCTATCCTTATCCACTTGGGATGCATGCCATATCTGATTATGGCACCCACTTTGAGGGTAAAATTAGCAGGTGGACACTCCACAAAAATTTTTCAATGACCTCTTGCCAAGTGGCCTTCAGTCCAAGGTCCATGGGTCAATGTTTGACCACCATACCTTGGACAAGCACCAGATGGATGCCCAACCTCTTGGATGTGAAGAGGGGAGGGAGAGGAGCTGAGGGGGCATGGAGAAGTGGAGAGAATTCAGGCTTTTGCTGGTTATTGCACATAGTCCATGCAGTGCCACATCATTCGACCAATCAAAAAATTATAATTAATTCTAAAAAAATTTTGATTGATGGAGTGATGTCATCTGATCATATCAGATAAGAATCCCCACAATTTCTCCTACTGTTGGCACCAACACTAGATAAGCACAGTGAGATTGGCACCCCACAGTTCAAGTTGATCAAGGGATCAAAGTCCTCATCTCATGGGACTCTATCCTTATCCACTTGGAGTGCATGCCATATCTGATTATGGCACCCACTTTGAGGGTAAAATTAGCAGGTGGACACTCTACAAAAACTCTCCAATGACCTCTTGCCAAGTGGCCTTCAGTCCAAGGTCTATGGGTCAATGTTTGACCAATGTCCTAAAACAGAAATGGTAGGTGACAGGAATTAGCAGGTGTTGTCTTAAATTCATCTCATGAATTAAGATAAATTCTTTCTGAGCTGGACTGGCTCCAGCCAGACTAAGAGAAATCTTCTCAAGGTTCTCTGGGTGAGCCAAATCATATTTGGCTCAGTCGAGATAGAAAAGATTATACGAGAAGAAAGTTAGGCTTAATCGTGTGCTAGCACAATTTTTTTGAACATAATTGGATCTAATCCAAATCAATCAAACTGAGCTAGCTTAATTGATGACATCTAGACCCTAACTCTTATTTGTGTGATCCAGTTTGGTTCATTTCTATATCGTAATGAGACATGTCATGATCTCATCATCGACATCATCGAAACTCTTTTCGATGGATCAGAACTCTTCTGATTCAGACAATCAGAATGATTGATCATCAAAATCATTCTAATTGCTCCCAAAATCTACCAGTGACATATGGTAGTATATGGTGGCAACCCATCAGAACTAAAGATGAACCTCTCGATGCAGCTACCTGTGTGATTGAGTTCCTCTATCATGAGTCCCGACTGAATTAGGATTAAGGTGAACTCGTCAAACCCAACATCAGTCATATGAATTAATTGATCGATCCGAGTTCGATGTGAAACTCCAATGGAAAACTCTTTTTCTATTATTTTACTCTGCCATGGCCATGGACTTAAGGACTCGATCTTTTGATTACCATAGGACTACTCCTCTCATCTACCGAGGTTGATAGATCCCATCTTGGTGCGACCTAGTTCCTACAATGAATATGCTACAGCCAACATACACCTCAAGATTTTGAATGGCTAGGAGATTGAGTTATGGTGTAGTCAAACTATAACACACTCAAGGTGAACTATCGATGCACCTCAGGTCAAAGAACTAGACACACAACTACAGCATCGAGCTAGTCATCGATGAGAAGGTAGACTTCCTTATAACTGATTGATATGGTCACGCTCGATACTCTCGTTCTCAATGAATATCTGTACTCTCACTCTGGTGTCACCACATCGTAGACTCAAGACACATCTACCCTAAGAAAGAGATCATACACCAACCTTCCGGATCGATCACCATCCTCGTGATGATCCTATGGTCAGGAGCTGTTTATGAGTTAGTTATGTAAATTCATGTCTTAAATTTTCAACTCTTGAAAATATGAATTAACATTCCTACTAACTCAAAGGATGTATCACAGACACAATGTACACAATGTGATAGAAGAATAACTCTTTTATTCATTTATAGTCAAAATTATAAATTTGTCCTTAGATATGTACAGGAATGTGTCAGCCGATCTGGTATTTAGGGCACACATCTAACAGTAGAGACTTGAAGAGTTGATGTAGGTGCAAGGTTGGCACCGAACCACTATAAATTTTGTATGTTTATTGTACTTGCCTCTCTTTACTTGTTCTTTGTGCCTTATACTTACAATCTTATCATTTGTGTTTGAATTTATTTTTATTGAAAATCAATCCTCTCCACTTAAACACTTTAGCATATTATTTTAGTGCACTAATCTTTAAAATTTTAAAAAAACCCAATGCACTCTCTCTCTTGAGCTCTATAACTGGGCAACAAGTGGAATCAGAGTCCAGTACTCTAGTTCTTGCTTGATTTAACCATCAAGAGCTAAAGATCAATAGCAGCCCAATTTGGCACATCTCTAGCCAAGGGGCAATCTACAAACTGACTTTCATTTTTCAATGGGTCAAACTATACCTATTAGAAAGCTCAGATCAAAATTTTTATTCAATCACTTGACTATAACATATAGAGTGTCATAGTAAATAGACCTCACGTACCCACTAAATTGATTGATGGTGTGTTTCTTCTTAAGCTGAAAGGTGAATGGGATGAACATGATAAGAAAATGGCTCAGCTCAATGCTAAAGTCATGAATATTTTATATTGTACTTTAGATGCTAATGAATTTAATTGTATCTCCACATGCAACTCAGCTAAAGAGATTTGGGATAGATTAGAAGTCACACACGAAGGCACAAACCAAGTAAAAGAATCTAAGATCAATATGCTTGTGCATAAATATAAACTATTTAAAATAGAACCTGAAGAATCAATAACTCAAATGTTCACTCATTTTACTGACATCATAAATGATTTAAAAAGTCTTGGCAAATATTATTCTAATAGTGATCTTGTGAAAAAAGTGCTCAGGTCCTTACCAAGATCATAGGAGGCAAAAGTCACTGCAATCTAAGAGGCCAAGGATTTGAATACTCTACCATTGGAAGAGCTGCTTGGATCCCTTATGACTCACGAACTGACTATGAAGCAACACACTGAGGAGAAAACCAAAAGAAAGAGGACCATAGCTCTCAAGTCAATAGCTCAGGAAGAAGAAGACACAGAAAAATTAGACAATAGTGAGAAAGATGAAGATTTGGCCCTGATTACCAAAAAATTTAGATGCTTTATGAGGAAAAAAAGATAAGGGACCAAGAAAACACCACCAGTCAAGGGGGAGCCGAGCAAAGAAAATGAAAAGGAACAATCCATCATCTGCTATGCATGCAAGAAGCTGGGCCACTTCAGATCAGAATGCCCCCAGCTCAAGAAAGGCCAAAAGAAGTTCAAGAAGAAGAAGGTCATGATGGCTACATGGAGCAACAGTGATGACTCCACCACTGATAAAGAATCTTATGAAGAAGCTAACCTGTACCTTATGGCACATGAAATGAGGTAACACCTGAAACTCAAAATAAATTTATTTATGATGAACTGTTAGAAGCTTTTCATGAACTTTTGAATGACCTAAAAGAATTAGGAACAAAAAATAAAAATCTGAAATCAAGAAACCATGCATTAGCTAAGGAAAAAGAAGAAGTTGATAAGAAAAATGAAGAATTACAACTAAAGAATTAGTCTCTAATAAAAGAAAAAGATGAACTTTTTAGTCAAAATGAAACTCTTATAAAAAAAATCAAAAACTAAAGGAAGAGGTAACCAAGTTAAAATCTATAGTTGTAGATTTATATTAAGTTCAAACAAACTTCAGATGATTATTGACGGTCAAAAAATTGTATATGATAAAGTCAGACTTGGCTATAAATACTCTAAAAAAATAAAAATTTTTAAAAAATATTTTTGTCAATGCATCTATAAGAAAACTGCCAAATATTACTTATTTTAGATGTGGCAAGGTAGGGCATAAAGCTTATTCATGTTTATCAAATAAATTTGATACTAGAAATATTAAGAGAATATGGGTTTCAAAAAAAACCATTGTGACTAACTCCAAAAGATCCAAGTTAGCTTGGGTATCTAAGGTTAAAAGTCGATTTCATATATGCAGGTGTGTCTTGTATCCCAAGCAACAAAATGAAAGTGATATCTCGATAGTGGATATTCAAGATATATGACTGGTGATGAATCTCAATTCATCACATTGGAAGTCAAGAATGGAGGGATGGTCACCTTTGGAGATAATGGTAAATGGAAGATCATCGATATTGGTAACATTGGTTTCACTCCCTCCACTTGTATTGAAAATGTATTACTTGTAGATGGTCTTAAGCATATTTTTTTAAGTATTAGTCAATTATGTGATAAAGGTTATAAAGTAATTTTTGAATCATCTATGTACATTGTAACTAGTTCCACTGATGTTAGCATTAGATTCATTGAACATAAACATGGCAATGTATACATAGTTGATTTGGATGATCTATCCTTATGAAATATGCAATGTCTTGTGGTCATGAATTCTAAAATTAATGAGACTAGTTGGCTTTAGTACCGTAAGCTTGCATATATTAGTATGCACACACTTTATAAAATTATTAAAAAAAAATTGATTTTTGATTTGTTAAAAATTAATTTTGATAAAGATAAAATTTATGATGCATATCAATTAGGTAAACAAACAAGAATTTCTTTTAAATCTAAAAATATTATTTCAACTTCTAAACCTCTAGAACTCTTACATATAACTTATTTGGTCCTACAAGGATAACTAGTCTAGGAGGAAAAAGATATGATTTTATAATTATTGATAATTTTTTATGTTTTACTTGGATTTTATTTTTAGCTTCTAAGGATGGAGCATTTTCTGCATTCTCTAAGTTTTGCCGAAAGATTTCGAATGAAAAAAGTTTACTAATTGTTTCTATTCGAAGTGACCATAGCACTGAATTTGAAAATAAATATTTTGAAAAGTTTTGTGATGAAAAGGGCATAGATCATAACTTCTCAGCATCTAGAACACCACAACAAAATAGAGTTATTGAAAGAAAAAATAGAATCCTAGAAGAAATAGCCCGTACCATGCTATGTGAAAGCAAACTCTCCAATATTTTTGGACAGAGGTAATTAACATAGCATATTACATTTTAAACCATACTTTAATAAGACCTATTTTAAAAAAAATACCTTATAAATTATGAAAAGATAGAAAACCTAATATAAGTTATTTTTATATTTTTGGTTGTCAGTGTTTTATTTTGAATAATGACAAAGATAGCTTAGGCAAATTTGATGCTAAATTTGATGAAGCTATCTTTCTTAGCTATTCCACATCTAGCAAAGCTTTTAGAGTATTCAATAAAAAAATACTAGTAGTGGAAGAGTCAATTCATATTGTTTTTGATGAAACTAATGATCTTCCATCAAAGAAGAGAGAGGATACTGAAGGAAAAACTGCCTTTTTTCTTGTAGGATCTTCCAAATTTCATCAAATCTGGGATAGAATAATTTTAAAAAAAAATTATTCTATATTTATTTTAGATCTAAATCTCTAGATATATTTTTATTATCTGATATTAATTCTAAAATAAATCTAAAAGCATGAGAAAACATGAAATACCTCAAGGGTAATCTGATTACCCTGTAGATGATCGCAGCAATGCCTGAGGTTCAAAAATATCCATGCAGTCGCCTGAACTCTATCAATATCTACTTGAGTAGGATCTAGATCATCTTCTCCTTGCGAATCTCTACTCCAAGAATTAGATCTGGATCTGATCTGAAAGATCTTCAAAAGATCTTCTGAAGCTAGAGCAGTAGCTTCTCGATAAATCCCTGTAGCCTTCTGTTCAGAGAGCCACCACGCCTTGGACAAGCACCAGATGGATGTCCAACTTCTTGGACGTGAAGAGGGGAGAGAGAGGAGTAGAGGGGATGTAGAGAAGTGGAGGGGAATCTCATTTTTGCTGGGTATTGAGCAGCTACATAACCCTAGGCGCAGATAGGGTTTAAATAGACCCCGCTGCGCCATGCAGTGCCACATCATTCGACCAATCAAAAAATTTTAATTAATTTAAAAAAAATTTTGATTGATGGAGTGATATCATTTGATCATATTAGATAAGAATATTCTCAATTTTCACCTCTGTTGGCACCAACATTGGATAAGCACAGTGAGATTGGCACCCCATAGTCCAAGTCAATCAAGGGATCAGAGTCCTCATCTCATGGGACTCTATCCTTATCCACTTGGGGCGCATGCCCAATCTGATCCTGGCACCCACTTTGAGGCCTAATTTAGTAGGTGGACACTCCATAAAAACTCTCCAATAACCTCTTGCCAAGTGGCCTTCAGTTTAAGATCCATAAGTCAACATTTGACCGATGTCCTAAAACAGAAATGACAGGTGACAGGAATTGGCAGGTGTTGTCTCAAATTCATCTCATGAATTAAGACAAGACTTTTTTGAGCTGGACTGGCTCCAATCAGACTGAGAGAAATCTTCTCAAGGTTCTCTGGGTGAGTCAAATCACATTTGGCTCAGTCGAGATGAAAAAGATTGCACGAGGAGAAAGTTAGGCTCAATCGTGTGCTAGCACGATTTTCTTGAACCTAATTGGATCTAATCCAAATCAATCAAACTAGGCTAGCTCAATTGATGACATCCAGATCTTAACTCTTGTTTGTGTGACTCAGTTGGTTCATTTTCATATGGTAATGAGATATGTCGTGATCTCATCATCGAAACTCCTTTCGATAGACCAGAACTCTTCTGATTCAGATAATTAGAATGATCGATCATCAAGATCATTCTAATTGCTCCCAAAATCCATCAGTGACACCTAGCAGTATATGGTGGCAACCCATCAGAAATAAAGATGAACCTCTCAGTGCAGTTACCTATGTGATTGAGTTCCTCTATCATGAGTCCCAACTGAATTAGGGTTAAGGTGAACTCGTCAAACCCAATATCAGTCATATGAATCAATCAATCGATCTGAGTCCGATGTGAAACCCCAATGAAAAACTCTTTTCCATTGTTTCACTCTACCATGGCCATTGGATTAAGGACTCAATCTTTCGATCATCATAGGACTACTTCTCTCATCCACCGAGGTTGATAGATCTCATCTTGGTGCAATCTGGTTCCTACAATGAATATGCTACAGCCAACATACACCTCAGGATTTCGAATGGCTAGGAGATCGAGTTATGTTGTAGTCAAACTATAACACACTCAAGGTGAACTGTCAATGCACCTCAGGTCAAAGAACTAGACACACAGCTGCAGCATCGAGCTAGTCATCGACGAGAAGGTAGACTTCCTTATGACTGCTTGATATGGTCATGCTCAGTACTCTCATTCTCAATGAATATCTGTACTCTCACTTCAGTGTATCCACACCATAGACTCAAGACATATCTATCCTAAGAAAGCGATCGTACACCAACCTTCCGGATCGATCACCATCCTCGTGATGATCCTATAGTCAGAAGCTGTTTATGAGTTAGTTATGTAAATTCATACCTTAAATTTTCAACTCTTGAAAATATGAATTGACATTTCTACTAACTCAAAGGATGTATCACAGACACAATATACACAATGTGATAGAAGAATAACTCATTTATTAATTTATAATCAAAATTATAAATTTATCCTTAGATTTGTATAGAAATGTGTCAGCCAATCTGGCATCTAGAGCACACATCTAACAAACTCCCACTTGACCTAATGCCAATTGGCTATATATCTAAGTCCCATCTTCTCAAGGTGGGCTTTAATTTTTTACTAGCCTAATGGCTTTGTCAGTGGGTCTGCCACATTGTTTGTGGAGTCGACTCTCTTAACCTCAATATAACCTTTTCCGAGGTCACCACGAATCAGATGGAATCATCGCTCGATATGCTTGGACTTCTTATGAGATCTTGGCTCCTTAGCTATGGCTATGGCACCATTATTATCGCAGTAAAGAGGGATGGCATCCGATGACATCACTCCAAGCTCCACGGCAAACTTCTTGTACCAGAATGCCTCTTTCGCAGCTTCCGATGCAGCAATATACTCTGCCTCCATGGTGGAATTTGCAATCACCGTCTGCTTAAAACTCTTCCAGCTAATTGCACCACCATTACAAATGAACAGACTCCCAGATATCGACTTTTGATCATCTATATCAGACATAAAGTCTGAGTCTGTATATCCCTGAATCTGGAGTTCTCCATTCTCAAAGACTAGAAACATATCCTTGTCCTTCTCAAGTACTTAAGGATACATTTCACAGAAGTCCAGTGCTCTTCATCTGGATTTGACTGATATTTGCTTGTGACACTCACAGCATGGGCTATATCGGGTCGTGTACATAGCATGGCATACATGAGGCTCCCTATTGCCGAAGCATAAGGGATTTTGCTCATGCGTTCAATCTCCTCAGGTGTGCTAGGACACATCTTCTTGGAGAGATGAATGCCATGTCTAAAAGGTACTAAACCTCTTTTGGAGTTTTTTATGCTAAATATTTTTAGCACCTCCTCTATGTACATCTTCTGTGAAAGTCCCAGCATCCTATTTGATCTATCTCTATAGACCTTAATACCCAGTATGAAGGATACCTCTCCTAGATCTTTCATAGAGAACTCATTAAACAACCATACTTTGACTGAGGTCAACATGGGAATGTCATTCCCAATTAGGAGGATGTCATCTACGTATAATATGTGGAAGACAACTGCGCTCCCACTGATCTTTTTGAACAAACATGGTTCCTCCTCGTTCTTGATGAAATCAAATATTTTGATCACATCATTGAAACGAGTATTCCAGCTCCGAGATGCTTGCTTAAGTCCATAAATAGACCTTTGTAGCTTGCAGACCTTGTGATCATCATCACTGGATGTGAAACCAAGTGGCTATTCCATATAGATATCTTCCTCAAGATGTCCATTTAAGAACGCCATTTTCACGTCCATCTGCCATATTTTATAATCGAAATAGGCTGCAATAGCAAGTAATGTGCGGATGGATTTTAGCATGGCTACGGGCGAGAAGGTATCCTGATAGTCAATGCCTTCGCGCTGACTATAACCTTTCATTACGAGCCTAGCCTTGAATGTCTCTACATTCCTATCTGCACTTATCTTTCTCTTGAAGATCTATTTACACCCAATAGGTACAATATCTTCAGGTGGATCTACCAAGGTTCAGACTTGGTTTGAGTGCATCGAGTCAATTTCTGATCTCATTGCCTCTAACCATTTTTCGGAGTAGATATCTGATATCGCCTCATCATAGGTCTTGGGATCATCACCATGAGCTCCATTTCCCATGAGAAATATTTTCTCTATATCCTCTTGTATAGTACCTAAGTACCTTTCAGGAGGACGAAAAATCCTAGTCTATCTACGAGGTGGAAGAGGTTGTGTTAGGACTGGTTCTGATTGATTTGATTCCTCAGGTTCTTTAGCTCGTTTCTCTTGGGAGACATTTTTCTTGAGCTTAATTATTCTTCCGATGCCACCATCTTGAATAAACTATTTTTTAAGAAAAATAGCATTTCGACTCACAATTACATTATGGTCTTTCGAAATATAGAAATAGTATCCTAGTGACTCTTTAGGATATCTTATGAATTGAGCTCTAAAAGACCTGAACTCTAACTTGTCCGTCTGCTGTCTCTTGACATGAGCCGGACAACCCCAAATTCTGAGATGATTCAGACTTGGCTTCTTACCATGCCATATCTCATATGGTGTGGTAGGAATGATTTTAAATGGAACCATATTCAATACATATATTGCTGTCATGAGACAATGTCCCCAAAGAAACTCAGGGAGGTCCGTGAAGCTCATCATGGAACAGACCATATCTAATAGGGTCCGATTTCTCCATTCTAAAATCCCGTTGGGTTGTGACGTTCCAGGTGGAGTCCATTGAGAGACTATGCCATTGTCCTTAAGATAGTCTAGGAACACCCGACTAAGGTATTCGCCTCCTCGATCTGATCGAAGAACCTTAATGGGCTTTCTTGTTTGTTTTTCTACCTCATACCTGAATTCTTTGAACTTTTCAAAAGTTTCAGACTTGTGTTTCATTAAAAATACATACCCATACCTAGACATATCATCGGTGAAGGTAATGAAATAGACATAGTTGTCTCTAGCTGGCACATCAAATGGGCCGCACACATCCGTATGTACTAGGGCAAGTAGGTCTGTGGCCCTTTCTCCATGTCCCATAAAAGAGAGTTTGGTCATTTTACCTTGAAGGCATGATTCACAAACTGGATATGACTCAGAAGTCATTGGACTCAATAGCCCGAATTTTTCTAATTTGTTAATCCTATCTTCCGCTATATGACCTAGCCTTAGGTGCCACAGATACCTATCATTTAGACTATCTCTAGGCCTTTTAATTCCTATGACATTCACATTTTGCTCGATATTAAATACAGATACATCAATATGTAGCTGATAGAGATCGTTAATAAGAAAACTATTTATAACTTTATTATTTTCATAAAATATGTTACAATGGTCCTTATGAAAGCTAATCACATAGCCTTCTTGTGCTAAATATGAGACAAAAATCAAATTCCTGCTTGCTGCAGGCACATAATAACAGTCTCTAAGAACTAAATCTAATCCTAACGATAATCGTAGAGGGTAGGTTCTTACGACCACAGCAGCAACTCTTGCTCCGTTCCCGACACGTAGGATCATCTCTCCATCCCTCAGCCTCCTGCTCTCCTCAAGACCCTGTATAGAAGTGCATAAATGAGCACTAGTCATCGATGAGAAGGTAGACTTTCTTATGACTGCTTGATACGGTCACGCTCAGTACTCTCATTCTCAATGAATACCTGTACTCTCGCTTCGATGTCTCCACACCATAGACTCAAGACACATCTACCCTAAGGAAGTGATCATACACCAACCTTCCAGATCGATCACCATCCTCGTGATGATCCTATGGTCAGGAGCTGTTTTTGAGTTATGTAAATTCATGCCTTAAATTTTCAACTCTTGAAAATATGAATTGACATTCTTACTAACTCAAAGGATGTATCATAGACACAATGTACACAATGTGATAGAAGAATAATCTATTTATTAATTTATAGTCAAAATTATAAATTTCCCCTTAGATTTATACAGGGATGTGTCAGCCAATCTGGCATCTAGGGCACACATCTAACAGATACTGATGATGCAAGTATTACAGAAGATGGAATAAAAGAACTCACCTTCAATGACTCAAATGAGTAAAACAAAGATCAATTGGATGAAAACATCAATAATCAGAATATTCAAGAACAACCTCAAGACACAAATAATCTTTCAAGAGAATGGAGGTATATCCACAATCACCCTAAAGAATTAATAATTAGTGATCCAACACAAGAAGTAAGAACTAATTCTTCACTTAGAGATATTTGTAATTATGTAGCTTTTATTTTATATCTAGAACCTAAAACAACAGATGAAGCTGAAAAGGATCATAATTGGATAATTGTCATGCAAGAAGAGCTAAACCAATTTGAAAGAAACAATGTATGGATACTAGTTGCTAGACCTAAAAATCATCCCATAATAGAAGCTAAATGGATATATAGGAACAAATTAGATGAAAATAGAAATGTAATAAGAAACATAGTAAGATTAGTTGTTAAAGGATATAATCCACAAGAAAGAATTGATTTTGATAAAATATTTGCTCTTATTGCTAGACTAGAAACAATAAGAATGCTACTTGCGTTTGCTTGTTTTATGAACTTTAAATTGTTTCAGATAGATATTAAGAGTGCTTTTCTTAATGATTATATTGCTGAAGAAGTATATACAGAATAACCTCCTGATTTTTAAAATCATAAATTTTCAGATCATGTGTTTAAGTTAAACAAAACTTTATATATGGATTAAAATAGGCACCTAGGACATGGTATGAAAGATTAAGTAAGTTTTTATTAGAAAATAATTTTTCAAGAGAAAATATTGATACTACTCATTTTATAAAAAGGAAAGATAAAGAAATTCTAGTTATATGATACATGTTGATGACATTATATTTGAATCTACTAATGAAGATTTGTGCCAAGAGTTTGCCAAGCTCATGCAGGAAAAACTTGAGATGAGCATGACGGGAGAACTCATTTTCTTCCTCAGACTCCAGATTAAACAAATGAAAGAAGGAATCTCCATCACCTAAAGTAAGTACATAAGAGAACTATTAAAGAAATTTAGAATGAAGAGCTCAAAAATTGTAAGTACACCTATGACCTCTTCCTATAAATTAGAAAAAGATGAGCATGATAAAAATATTGATTCAAAGCTCTATAGAGGCATGATAGGAACTTTATTGTATCTTACTGCTAGTAGACCTGATATAATATTCAGTATATGCATGTGTGCTAGATATCAATCTAATCCTAAGGAATCTCACTTAAATGCTATTAAGAGAAATTTTAGATATTTAAAAAGAACACAAAACCTATGTCTTTGGTTTTCAAAATAATCTTCTATAGACTTAATAGGTTATTCAGATGTAGACTTTGCTGGATGTAAATTAGATAAAAAAAGTATTAGTGGAACTTGTTAATTTCTAGGAGTAAACCTAATTTCTTGATTCAACACGAAGCAAAATTCAGTGGCATTATCTACGATCGAGGCTGAATACATTGTAGCTGGAAGTTGCTGTACTCAAATCTTATGGATTAAGCAACAACTTATAGATTTTGGTATGAAACTTAAAAACATCCCCATAAAATATGATAATACTAGTGCCATCAATTTGATCAAAAATTTAATTCAACACTCTAAGTCAAAACACATTGAAATTAGACATCATTTCGTAAGAAAACATATTCAAAATAATGATATAACACTTGAATACATAAATACTGAAAAATAACTAGCTGATATTTTCATCAAAGTATTAAATAAAAATAAATTTTATGAAATTAGAAGTAAATTGGAGATCTTAGATCCTTCTGCTTAAATTTCAATCATAATTTTACTTCCAAAATCCTTCTAAAATTTATTGGCATCATTATCTTAATTTTGGGAGCCATTTATCATTTTTTGAGTTTTTTCAAGATAATTAAAAATCATCAGTGCTATTCAGATACTTTTTTAAATTTTTTTCATAGAAATACTCAATCAAAAATCATATCAAAATTTATCCAAACTTCCAATGATCGTCTCAACTCGATATGATCAATTTTAAATTTTTTTTTGAACTTTTTCTCATTTTTAAATTTTTTTTTTCATCATTTGAACCTTTCTTGGATGAGATGATCTATGTGGGATGTCCCAATTGATCAGACAAAAAATTTTTATGTGAGTCGACCCGAATGCTGTTCCATTAAAGGACCTCTGGGGCGTCTCAAATCCCAAAATGATTCATCTCCCTCTTGTCCCAAACCTAGAAATTATTGGATTTCGGGGTTTGGTGCATGCATATATGTTTTAAAATTTTTATTTTTCAAATACCACAGCAAAAGATAAGATTAAATACTTTTAATTTAAATTTTATATGCATAAAAATATAAAACCACATGGACCTATTTCATATACTGAAATTTAGATTGTGATAAAATCACATACCTGTTTCACAATCTCTTTCTTCAAATTTAGATCCGAAAGAGATGAGGCTCTCTGTTAGCTGCACAAGTATCTAACCTCTACAAGTATCCACTCGGGATCAGCCTAGAGCAGTCCTCTTTAATCTAAATTTTGGCTCTCCAAAATTCAGCCTATTGAAAATGAACGAAGCCTGGATTGTGATCAACACTTGATCTTTCTCCTTGATCTTCTTCTTCTCCTCTTTTCTAGAGTTTCTCCTTGCTATATGCTACTACCAAATATTAGAAACTAGCAAGAAAGAGGTACCCAAACTCCTTTGGGCATGGAACTCCTTGGGATGCGCGTCCCAAGGAAGGGATGTATAGAACACCCAAGAGGAGAGAAAGGGAGAGGAAGAGAGGGCATGAGGAGAGCCTTTGGGTGTAAGGGACTGCTGGTTTTGATGCTCTAGGAACCTTAGGAGAGGTCTCTTTAAATAGGCATAAGGATTAAATTTTATTCAATCTCATAATACAACTCCTACTTGCATTAGAATTCCTATTAACTTAAATTATCCAACTTATATTAAGAAGCCCATTAGGCACCAACAATTGGAGCCCTTGCACCCATAATTAGACATCCTAAAACACACCCAAGAGATGTCCCATATGAAAACAAAAGGTCGTCTAATCAATGGACACGCCCAAATTGATCAAATCAAGGTGGCACCCTATAATAACTATCAAGGAGATTTATAAGGAACTTGCATCCTTAATTTATGTGATCCATAACCTTAGACACCCAACAATTGAAGTCTCATGAATCTTATTCATGTAGGATATTTGTAGGTAATTAAGTTAGAATTAACTTATCAAATAAGTAATTTCAATGAAAAAAAAAATTGGATCTAACCAGGTGCTAGCAAGGTTACCATGAACCCAATGAGTTTCTTTAAACCCAATTGACACTTCATAAGCTCAATTACTTATTTCAGATCTAATCTCTTTGTTGTGTGACCTCATAGATTCAATTCTATCTGATCGTAAGACATACAATGATCTCTATCATCATATCATTGAAACTATTTTCAATGGGTCAGAATAATTTTACTCTAACTCTACAAGGATTGTCGATCCAGAATAACCCTAGTGAGCTCTCACAATCCACTAGTGACATCTATCAATATGTAGTGACAATCCAATAGAACTGAAATGAACCTCTAGGTGTAGTTAATATGTGATTCAATCCCTCTATCATGAGTTTCGACTAGATGGTAGGTCATGGATAAATCATCAAACCTCAATATCGGTCATATGATAGATTCAATCAGCTTAAGTTCATATGTGATTCTATAAAAATTCTTTTCCATCAATCACATTGCTATGAACATAGACTTAAGGACTCAGCCTCTTAAATCTCATAGGACTACTCCCTTCTACTAGGATCGATAGATCTCATCTTGATGCACATCCCACTCCTACAGTGGACCAATTATCGCCAACATCTACTACAAGGGCTCTTTGAGATCCATATTGATATGTCAGTCAAACTCCAGCAGCCTCACTGCGAGCAGTAGTGTGATCTCAGATCAAAAGATCAGTCATACAACTGCGGCAACGAAAAAGTCACTAACGAGTAAGTAGACATCCATGTGACTTCTCATATTGGTCATGCTCAGTACTAGTTGTTCTCTGACAACCATCTGCATTCTCGCTCTAGTGTCTCTACACTGCAGACTCGAGACCCATCTATCCGAAAGAAGCGATCCATGCACTAGTTTATCCAGATCAATCACCATCTCCATGATGATCCTATGACCAGGAGCAATTTAGGAATCAACCATCAATGTTATATGCCTCAAATTCTGAACTCTTTGAGAATATGTGTCATCATCTTGTTAATCCCTTGGATGATTCATGGACACATAGACATGAATGGTAATATAACTGTCCAATAAGTATAAAATCATGTCCTAGAGATATAAAATATGTCGGTCAAGATTAACTTCTAGGGCATACATTCAACAATCTTCCACTTGCACTAAAGCCAATCTACCATGTACCAAGCCCTATCTTCACAAGACAAGCTATAGTCTTAGGCTAGCCAAGTGACTTACCAGTGGGTCATCCACATCATATGTAGAGTTTACTCTCTGCACCTTTATATATTTTTACTTGAGGTAATCACATATTCTGCTGTTTTATGTGTTCGGATATCTGATGAGACCTAAGCTCCTTAGCAAGTGCTATGGTGCTATTATCTTTGCAGTATAGTGTCACGACATCTGATAGTATGACAACTAATTCTGCAACTAACATTACAATCAGAATACATCCTACACATTTACAGTGTATTCAGCTTCTATTGATCGATTATTTGAAATCCTTCTAAGATATCGATATAGGAACACATCCATATATAGACATTCTACCATTAACATCAGATATAAAGTCTGAATTGATGTATCCTCCCACTTCTAGCCTTGATCCTTCTCTGAACATGTCCTCAGTTCTCTTAAAAGCTTAAGGATATTTTCACAGCAATCCAGTGCTCACAGCCTGGATACAACTGATATTTACTTGTGACAATCATGGTATAATCAGTTCAACTACTTTATGGCATATGACTATCTCCGAGAGGATAGTAAATCTCTCTCTGAGATTTTTATGCTGAATGCTTTCAGTTTCCAATCTCTGTACTTTATCTATGAAAACACAAGCATCCAATTGCATCTATCTCTATAGATCTTTAGGATTCTCACTTTATGTCTTTGATGAAGAAATCTATATTCAACCATATTTTAATCGATGTCAGTATTGGATACTCCCACTAACCCTTTTGAAATCCATAATTCTTCATATCTGATCCAACAATTTGATCACATCATTGAAATGAATATTCCAACTCCAAGAAAATTGTGGTCTTTGTGATCACCTATCACAAGAAGTGAAATTCATAGGCTATTCCATATAGAAAAGATCTCTACTCAGAAAAGCTATTTCACATCCTTTCTTGGAGTCGATGTCTCACATCGCCTCGTTGTAGGTTCTGGGATCATCTCTATGTTTTCTATCTCTCAGGAGAAATGATTTTCTCTACATCCTCTCTTAAGTATACTCAAGTACCTTTCGAGAGGATTGGAGATCCTACTATGTGTATGAGATGGAGGAATCACATCTACTGGCTCATGATTAATATGTTCTTAAGATCTTAAGGCTCTCTGCTCTTCAGAGACACTCTCTTAGAGCTTAACTTTCCTCCCACTGCTTCATCTTGGTTAAATAATTTTTCAAAAAAATAGCATTAAGTCACAATCACATTATAATCCCATCGAAAAGTAATATCTCAAACTCTTTTAGGAAGAGCTTTATAGATCTATCCTCTAACATATCCATCTGCTGTCCTAGATATAAGCTGGACATCTTTGAATCTCAAAATAATCAAAATTCAATTCTCACCATGTCATATCTTATATGGTGTGGTAGGAACAGGTTTAGAGAGAATCCAATTTCATAGAAATAAAGCATATCTCTAAAGAAATATAAATAAATCAGTAAATTTTATTATGGACCAGATCATATCTCATATAGTCCCATGACTCTTCTTATCTCATTGAGCTGAGATTTACTAAGGGGGGTCCAATATGAAACAATGCCATTTTATGAGATAATCGAAAAATTTTTTTTAATAGTATTGCATCCTCAATCCAATCGAAGTACCTTCAAAATTTTTTTAATTTATTTCTCTACTTACATCTGAGTTCTTTGAATCTTTCAAAAATTTTAAATTTATATCTCATATACAAAGTAGAGATAACGCCTTGGTTAGCACATCACATGGGCTACACACTGTTGGAGCATGATCCCGGCTCCTCCCACGGACCTTGGGTGTAGTGGAACCAGCAACGAATAGATCTGGAGACTTCTGGACACGATCTAAGGCTCTTGACAAAAATAGCCTGGTTGCTGTCTTCTTCGTCAGCCTTTTTTTCCAGATGAAGAACGCCTATGAAAACACCTCTAAAAATTTAAGATCTGGTACCCAACTAGATCAGGCCTAGATCGAGGTCCTCCAATTCATAGATCTTGAATCAGGGTATTCTAGATAGGGAAGAAGGTAGATGGAGACAGATCTCGCAGATCTGCCCTGCTGCAGCCTTTCCTGTAGATCTGTTGATGAAGATCTCACCCGTGCCTCAAACGATCTCAGATCAACTCTAGATCTGAGAGAAACTTGTATCAACCTCTTCGCAAGAGATTCCAGGTCCTGGACCTAGTGCTTGGGTGGCTGCAAGAGAGGGAGAGAGGGATCTGGTTGGCGGCTGCAAGGAGGAAGGGGCTAGCGCCTCCCTTCTTTCTTTCCTTATCTGGACCTGGCGGCAAGAAACCCTAGGGTTTCTTACTCCTGGGGTGTGGAGGATGGCTGGAGAGAGAGAGAGAAGAGAGAGAGAGACTTGGGAGAAAGAGTCATCTATTACTTGGCTTCATCAAACCTATACAAGTACATGTATATATAAACATAGGGTCAAGTGACCCAAACCCAAAACTCCCTTGACCAACTCTATGGGAGATTAGGTTAACCCAAGCCCATGTACACCCATGACTCGACCTAATCTCACCTATTCTGGGCCCAGACCTGGCCCATAAAGAGTTGGTCCCTTGAGGTCCACATAACCTAGACCTCAAGAACCCGAAAGGCCCACAGCCTTTCAACCTAGGGCCCAACTAGCCCTAGAGCCTCCATGAAGCCCTCATGAATGATGGACCTTGGCCTTAGCCTTGGTCCTCCGGGCCTTGGGCACACCACCTGGATCATAACAATCTCCACCTTGGTGTCCCAAGGCCTCAACCAGCTCCACTCTGTCCTTGCGACTGTAGACCCATTTGCAGCCAATGGACCTCTTCCCCTGTGGCAACTACACCAATCGCCACGTCTGGTTCTGGTGGAGAGACTGCATCTCCTCGGACATCGCCTGGACCCACCGCTCTCTATTCTGGCTCTCAATAGCCTCCTGATATGTATATAGATCTCCATTCGCTGTCACCAGGGCATATGACAGCATCTCCTCGAAGCCATATCAGTCCGGTTGCCTGATGGTCCTCTTGGGCTTGTGTAGGGCAACACCGATATCAGTCCTCGATCCAGCTCACTCCTGCTGGACCTCTCCACCTCGATCATCCGTCTGAGTCCTCTCCACCTGTGGAGACACCTTAGGTAGGTTCTCCACCTGAATGTCATGTCCTCCAGTAGTACCTACAAGAGGCAAAATCAAAGAGGTAAGCTGTCCAGCAGTGCCCTGCTGGACCTCCTCCTGCTCCTGCTGCTCCTCCATGCCTGCTCTCCTCCATAGGACTGACTCCTTAATAAAAGTCACATCCTGACTAATGATGATCTTCTTTTCCAAGGGATCCCACAGCCTATATCCCTTGACTCCTCGCGGATAGCCTAGAAACACCGTCTTGCGTGATCTGGCATCTAGCTTGCTCTGCTCACCAGCTTCAATGTGCATATAGGCCGTGCACCCAAATACCCATAGATGGCCCAGCCAAACTGTCCTCCCAGACCATACCTCCTCTGGAAGCCTGCCATCCAACCTGGTGTGAGGTGACCGATTGACCAAGTAACCCGCTGCGTCAACTGTGTCAACCCAGAACTCCTTTGGAAGCCCTGCCTGCAGCCTCATGCATCGTGCCTTTTCCAGAAGTATTTTGTTCATCCTCTCGGCCACCCCATTCTGCTGTGGAGTCCCCTTAACTGAGAAGTGTCTCCTGATCCCACACTCCTCACAGTAATTCTAGAACTCTCTGCTGGTGTACTCCCCACCATTGTCTGATCTCAGACACTTCACGCTCCTCCCCTACTCCTTCTCCACCTCAGCTCTCCAGATCTTGAACTTGGTGAAGACCTCTGACTTCTCTCTCATGAAGTAAATTTAGAGTTTTCTTGAGAAATCATCAATCAGGGTCATGAAGTATCTGGCCCCATTCCTAGCTAAAACTGGGGCTGGTCCCCACACATCCGTGTGTACTAACTCCAGAGGGGCTACACTGCGGGCTGTACTGATGTTGAACTGAACTCTCCTCTGCTTTCCCATCTGGCAAGGCTCACAGATCTCCCCTGTAGCACCATCCTCCAGATCAGAGATGAGTCCTCTCTTGCTCAACTCCCTCAGCCCCCTATCACCCATGTGGCCTAGGCGATAGTGCCACATCCTGTAAACCCCCTGCTGGTCCTGTGCTGCAGCTGCTGCATCAGACTCTCCGGTCACCACAGATCCCTCCATGTGATAGAGGTTATTGTCCAATCTCCTACCTATCATCACTACCATAGCTCCATTGGAGATGTTCAGTACTCTGTTTCTAGCCCTACTGCTGAAGCTGTATCCACTGCGCTCCAAATAGCCTAGTGACACCAGATTCTTTTCCAGCTCTAGGATGTGCTTTACATTTGTCAATATCCTCACAATCCCATCAAACATCCTCACCCTGACTGTCCCTATCCCAGCCACCTTGCAAGGATGATTGTCGTCTTGAGTCACTGATCCCTCATCTGTCTTGGTGTATGTTGCAAACCAAGACCTGTGTGGTGTGTAATGATGTGAGCACGCAGAGTCTAGTGTCTACTCCTCTGTGTAATGCCTGTGACCATCTGATACCACAAGTAGATCATCCTCCACCTGCTGCCCAGCAACTGCACTCACTGATTCTGAGCCACTTCTTTCTCCCTTCTTGCTCTTCTATAGTGGACATTCTCGCTTAAAGTGCCCGAACTCGTTGCACTTGAAGCATTTCACCTCTTTCTTTCCCTTCCTGGACTTGGACCGCCCCCTGGACTTGCTTCTGCCTCTGCCTCTACCTGTCCTCTCCCCTACTGCCAAACCCTCCTGGGGAGCCCGATCTCTGGTCAACTTTTTTCTCTGCTCATTTGACCTCAGCACCGAGACCATGTCCTCATATTCCAGAGTCTCCTTGCCGTATAGCAGTGTAGTCACCAAAGAGTCATATGATCTTGGTAGTGAACACAAAAGCAACAGGGAGTTGTCCTCATCTAGCTTCACCGCGATATTCATCAACTCCGTGCACAACTGGTCGAACCTCTGAATGTGGCCAATCACATTAGATCTCTCCTGCATCTGAAGATTGTACAATCTCTTCTTCAGCATCAGCTTATTGCACATATTCTTCCCCATATACATGGTGTGCTACTTCGACCAAAGGCCCTTCGGGGTCTTTTCTTCCAGCACCGAATACAATGCCGCATCCGCCAAACATCCTCTGATCACCGAGCATGCTTTCTTCTCCAACGATGCCCATTGTCTATCTGTCATTCCCTCAGGCTTTTCATCCAAAGCCTGATCCAGATCTACTTGCACCAGAAGATCCTCCACCCAAATTTTTTATATGAAAAAATTCTTCTTGCCATCAAACTTCTCAACATCGACCTTCATATTGCTGCCCATGACTGGATCCAAGCCAAATAAGCAATATAAAATCAAGAAGTATAGAATATACCTTGATGGTACCTTGCTGAAAATTTTCAGCACTTGGGATCTTCAACTTCTCATGCTTGGAACCGCTTCCTCGCCACCGTGGCTCTGATACCAACTATTGGAGCATGATCCCGGCTCCTCCCATGGACCTTGAGTGCAGTGGAACCAGCAACGAATAGATCTGGAGACTTCTGGACACGATCTAAGGCTCTTGACAAAAATAGCCTGGTTGCTGTCTTCTTTGTCAGCCTTTTGTTCCAGATGAAGAATGCCTCTGAAAATATCTCTAAAAAATCCAAGATCTGGTACCCAATCAGATCAGGCCTGGACTGAGGTCTTTCAATTCATAGATCTCAAATTGGGATACTCTAGATAGGGAAGAAGGTAGATGGAGATAGACCTCGCAGATCTGCCCTGCTGCAGCCTTTCCTGTAGATCTATTGATGATGATCTCACCCGTGCCTCAAACGATCTCAGATCAACTCCAGATCTCAGAGGGACTTGTATCAACCTCTTTGCAAGAGATTCCAGGTCCTGGACCTAGTGCTTGGGTGGCTGCAAGAGAGGGAGAGAGGGATCTGGTTGGCGGCTGCAAGGAGGAAGGGGCTAGCGCCTCCCTTCTTTCTTTCCTTATCTGGACCTGGCGGCAAGAAACCCTAGGGTTTCTTGCTCCTGGGGTGTGGAGGATGGCTGGAGAGAGAGGGAGAAGAGAGAGAGAGACTTGGGAGAAAGAGTCATCTATTACTTGGCTTCATCAAACTTATACAAGTACATGTATATATAAATACAGGGTCAAGTGACCCAAACCCAAAACTCCCTTGACCAACTCTATGGGAGATTAGGTTAACCCAAGCCCATGTACACCCATGACTCGACCTAATCTCACCTATCCTAGGCCTAGACCTGGCCCATAAAGAGTTGGTCCCTTGAGGCCCACATAACCTAGACCTCAAGAACCCAAAAGGCCCACAGCCTTTCAACCTAGGGCCAACTAGCCCTAGAGCCTCCATGAAGCCCTAATGAATGATGGACCTTGGCCTTAGCCTTGGTCCCCTGGGCCTTGGGCACACCACCTGGATCATAACACACACATCAAATATGTACAAGGATAAGTATCTCAGTGGTCCTTTTTCTCTTATCCTATAAGAGTAGCTTGGTCATATTTTCTCAAAGACATGATGCACAAACTAGATTTGACTCAACAATCAATGAGCCCAAGCCTATGTTTTTTCAGTTTGTTAATCATTTCTTCTCTAATATGACTTAACTATAGATTCCATATATACTTTAAATTTTATCTCAATTTTGGATCTTTCAGATCCAATGGTATTCACTGATTGCTCAATTAAGTTCACATATACATCAACATACAAATGATAGAGACTGTCTCTAAGAACTAAATCCAAACGATGATCGCAAAGGATAGATACTTATGACTGCAGTAGCAACTGTTGTCCTATAGCTAATTCAAAGGTTACTTCCTCAGCCCTCTACCTTCCCATCGACTCTACACTAGATTCTATAGCTCAACTAGGAGAAGAAGAAATCGTACGGACAATATTGAGTAATTTCGACATACCTACTCTAGGTGTGTCTTTATTTTTTTAGGCTCTCCAGGTATTTACCTTTGAACTCTTTCAAGATTCTTTTATTATCAATACTTTGACCAATTCAGATAAAGTATCATGATGGTCTTTCATATGGTAGTTTACCATAAACTATCCATATAAACTAATCAGGGATTACAGGATCAAATCTATAAGCAATTTTTTATGCATGGTCATGTCGAGCCTTTTAAGTTCTTTAATATCTTCGATCATTATCAAATAACGATCATAGACTGACTGTCCATCATGCATCATATGCACTGTGCAACTCTGATCACCTCACAATATTTGTGGATGAATCAACATGTCGTTGGTAGTGCACATGTACTCATGCATAGCACCTATCTTTATTATCATTGACCATTCACTCGTCAAGTATAGCTCATTGACTATGGGTTGGACGGCTTGTTAACATTAAAATAATCTGGTAGAGAATATTGCTTAATTTTTTAAAATTAAGAATAATTCTTAAGTTTGTATGTCAGTTTGTGTATTTGATTTCGATTAATCAGTTGATATCTAGGATTCAAGCTAGAGGGTTGGAAGCTGACACAATGAACAGTAGAGAGCAAAGATTCTAATTGGATGTTTATATTTATTTTATAATTTTGCTCTAAAAATTTTATTTTATCAGAACTCCCACACTCTCCAGGTGGAGGAACAAAAACTCTAATGCGATAATTGAATTTCTAGTGGGTACTGCGGTCCCACTAATATCGTGCACCTCACCTAACAGTTATTAGTAACACGAATAAATACTGATGCGTGGATAACTCTTTATCCTGATGCTTCTCTAAGCATATTGCAGCCACCTGGTCTCTAAGTCATGTGGGCTCATCTAACAGTTATTATCCGCACTTCTTAGTTAAGTCAGACCTACCATTTATAAGTAGGTGTAAAGCTATCATTGGATCGCTCACCTAACAATTATTGGACCCAATCCTATCTTTATCCCATAGCAACTCTTTGCTAATAAAGTGATTGCGTGTTCCCGATGCAACTGAACCACTGACTAATCGAGAACAATCAACGTCGATAGCATGTCCACACATCTACAATGGTGGAAGATCTTGGACATAATATTTTGTAGAGAGATTTTGATTTAGGTCTTATCTAATCAATCATCACATGACTGATGTAATTGGTAAGGGCTAAATCAAACCACCAAGCAACTATATTTATGACTCAATCTTTTAAATTGGCCAAATAAGTAGAGATTAATGGGCCCCCCCCGTTGCTTTCTTTAGACATCAATAAATTGATCAGATAAGCGAACAAAACTAATTAAATAATCATCTTTTAATTATTTATCTTAGACACCAATTGGATAATTAATTAGAATTGGTTAGCTCAAGTGAATCGGGCTCAAATCAATAAGCCAAATTAGGTTCTTAAGTTAATCGATTCTACATATGAGACTCAATCGATTTGATCAACAATAATTATATGATCATTAACTTAATTGATCTAACTCAATTCAATACTTGATTCAGTTTAACTAATTACTTAATCGAATTAGATCCATATGTCCCAAATCAAAAGCCTTAGATGTAATCTTATTATATGACCTAATTTTTTATTTTTTCATGATCAAAACCCTCATATACAAATATAAATTTTAGATTCTAAAATTATATTTCAAATCTAAATACTTTGCATGAAAGTAAATATTAAAATATAAAAATAATTTTCAAGTTTTAACATACAAACATATATCATATATATGCATGTAAAATCAGATCTTAAACAAAATTTCAGATCTAAATATGATATCATATATCTCATATACTAATCATAGATCAGATTAAATTTATGATCTAAATATGCAATCATATATCATATATATGAATCAAAATTTAGATCATAAAAAAATTTAAGTTTCAGGCATGTATATATTTCATATGAACTCGAACTCTTTCTATATCAATTTTTAGATATATGCATGCATCAACATATCAACTATATATTCTAGAATTAAATCTAAAATTAAATTTTAGATTTGAAGATCCATCCATACATATCATGTATCAAGAAAAAATTAATTTTGAAATCTTTTCAAAAATATGTATATTAAAATTCAGCATATGAAAACTCGTGGCTCTGATACTACTGTTGGATTTTAGGGTTTGGTGCATGCATATGTGTTTTAAAATTTTTATTTTTTAAATACCACAGTGGTGGATAAGATTAAAATATTTTTAATCTAAATTTTGTATGTATAAAAATATAAAACCATATGGATCTATTTCATATGCTAAAATTGATATATGCTGAAATTTAGATTGTGATCAAATCACATACCTACTTCGTAATCTCTTTCTTTAAATCTGGATCTGAAAGAGATGAAGCTCTCTATTAGCCACATAAATATTTGGTCTCTACGAGTAACCACTCAAGATCAGTCTAGAACAGTCCTCTTTAATTTGAATTTTGGTTCTCTAAAATTCAGCCTGCTAAATCTGAACGAAGCCTGGATCGCGGTCAACACTTTATCTTTCTTCTTGATCTTCTTCTTCTCCTCTTCTCTAGAGTTTTTTCTCTCTATGTACTGCTACTAAATATTAGAAACCAGCAAGAAAAAGGCACCCAAACTCCTTTGGGCATAGAACTCCTTGGGACGTGCATCCTAAGGAAAGGGTGTATAGAACACCCAAGAGGAGAGAGAAAGAGGAAGAGAGGGTGTGGAAAGAGCCTTTGGGTGTGAGGGACTGCTGGTTTTGATGCTCTAGAGATCTTAGAAGAGGTCCTTTTAAATAAGCATAAGGATTGAATCCTATTCAATCTTATAATACAAGTTCTACTTGCATTAGGATTCCTATTAACTTAAGTTATCCGACTTACATTAGGAAGCCCATTAGGCACCAACAATTAGAGCCCTTACACCAATAATTAGACACCCCAAAATACACCCATGAGATGCCCCATATGAAAATAAAAGGCTCTCTAATCAATGGACATGCCCAAATTGATCAAATCAAGGTGGCATCCTATAATAACTATTAAGGAGATTCATAAAGGACTTGCATCCTTAATTTATGTGATCCATAACCTTAGACACCCAACAATTAGAGTCTCATGAATTTTATTCATATAGATTATTAGCAAGTAATTAAGTTAGAATTAACTTATTAAATAAGTAATCCCAATGGAAAGAGGAATTGGGTCCAATTATGTGCTGGCCAGGTTACCATAAACCCAATGAATTTCTCTAAACTCAATTGACACTTCATAAGCCCAATTACTTATTTCAGGCCTAATTTCTTTGTTGTATGATCTTATAGGTTCAATTCTATCTGGTAATGAGATATACAATGATCTCTATCATCATATCATTGAAACTCTTTTTAATGGGTCAGAATAATTCTACTCTAACTCAACAAGGATTGTCGATCTAGAACAACCTTAGTGAGCTCTCACAATTTACTAGTGACACCTAGCAGTATGTAGTGACAATCCAGTAGAATAGAAATGAACTTCTAGGTGTAGTTAACGTGTGATTCAGTCTCTCTATCGTGAGTCCTAACTAGATGGTAGGTCATGGATAAATCGTCAAACCTCAACATCGGTCATATGATAGATTCAATCAGCTTAAGTCCATATGTAATTCTGTGAAAATTTTTTTTCATCAATAATACTGCTATGGCCATAGACTTAAGGACTCAGCCTCTTAAATCCTATAGGACTACTTTCTTCTACTAGGATCGATAGATCCCATCTTGATGCACATCTCACTCCTACAGTGGATCAATTGTCATCAACATCTACTACAAGGGCTTTTTGAGACCCATGTTGATGTTGTTATGATCCAGGTGGTGTGCCCAAGGCCCAGGAGACCAAGACTAAGGCCAAGGTCCATCATTCATGAGGGCTTCATGGAGGCTCTAGGGCTAGTTGGGTCCTAGGTTGAAAGGCTGTGGGCCTTTCGGGTTCTTGAGGTTTAGGTTATGTGGGCCTCAAGGGATCAACTCTTTATGGGCCAGGTCTGAGCTCAGGATAGGTGAGATTAAGTCGAGTCATGGGTGTACATGGGCTTGGGTTAACCTAATCTCTCATAGAGTTGGTCAAGGGAGTTTTGGGTTTGGGTCACTTGACCCTGTGTTTATATATATATGTACTGTATAGATTTGATTAAGCCAAGAAATACGAAACTCTTTCTCCCAAGTCTCTCTCTCTCTTCTCCCTCTCTCTCCAGCCATTCTCCACACCCCAGGAGCAAGAAACCCTAGGGTTTCTTGCCGCCAGGTCCCAAAAAGGAAAGAAAACCAGGGGAGGCGCTAGCCCCTCCCCCTTTGTGCCACCAACTCTCTCTCCTCTCTCTCTCTTGCAGCCACCAAACATCAGATCCAAAACTTGAAATCTCTTGCGAAGAGGTTGGTACAAGTTCTTCTCAGATCTGGAGTTGATCTGAGGTCGTTTGAGGCACAGGTGAGATCTCCATCAACAGATGTACAGAAAAGGCTGAAGCAAGACAGATCTGTAAGGTCTGTCTCCATCTACCTTCTTCCCTATCTAGAATATCCTGATTCGAGATCTACAAATTGAAAAACCTCGGTCCAGGCCTGATCTAGTTGGGTACCAGATCTTGGATTTTTTAGAGGTGATCTTAGAGGCGTTCTTCATCTAGAAAGAAAGACTGACGAAGAAGACAACAACCAGGCTGATTTCGTCAAGGGCCTTCGATCGAGTCCAGAAGTCTCTAGATTTGTTCGTTGCCGGTTTTGCTATACCCAAGGTCCATGGGAGGAGCCAGAATCATGCTTCAATAGTTGGTATCAGAGCCACGGTGGTGAGAAAGCGGTTCCAAGCACGAGAAGTTGAAGATCCCAAGTGTTGAAAATTTTCAGCAAGGTATCATCAAGGTATATTCTATACTTCTTGATTTTATATTGCTTGTTTGGCTTAGATCCAGTCATGGGCAGCAATATGAAGGTCGATGTCGAGAAGTTTGATGGCAAGAAAAATTTTTCCATGTAAAAAATCTGGGTGGAGGATCTTCTGGTGCAAGCAGATCTGGATCAGGCTTTGGATGAGAAGCCTGAGGGAATGACAGATAGACAGTGGGCATCGTTGGAGAAGAAAGCATGCTCGATGATCAAAGGATGTTTGGTGGATGCGGCATTGTATTCGGTGCTGGAAGAAAAGACCCCGAAGGGCCTTTGGTCAAAGTTGCACACCATATATATGGGGAAGAATATGTGCAACAAGCTAATGCTGAATAAGAGGTTGTACAGTCTTCGGATGCAGGAGGGATCTGATGTGATTGGCCACATTCAGAGATTCGACCAGTTGTGCATGGAGTTGATGAATATCGAGGTGAAGCTGGATGAGGAGGACAAGTCCCTGTTGCTTTTGTATTCGCTGCCAGGATCATATGACTCTTTGGTGACTACACAGCTCTACGGCAAGGAGACTCTGGAATATGAGGACATGGTCTCGATGCTGAAGTCTAATGAGCAAAGGAAAAAGTTGACCAAAGATCGGGCTCTCCAGGAGGGTTTGGTAGTAGGGGAGAAGACAGGTAGAGGCAGAGGCAGAAGCAAGTCCAGGGGGCGGTCCAAGTCCAAGAAGGGAAAGAAAGAGATGAAATGCTTCAAGTGCAACGAGTTCGGGCACTTCAAGTGAGAATATCCACTATGGAAGAGCAAGAAGGGAGAAAGAAGTGGCTCAGAATCAGTGAGTGCAGTTGTTGGGCAGCAGGTGGAGGATGATCTATTTGCGGTATCAGATGGTCACAGGCATTACATAGACACTAGACTCTGCGTGCTCACATCACTACACACCACACAGGTCTTGGTTTGCGACATACACCAAGACAAATGAGGGATCAGTGACTCTAGGTGACAATCATCCTTACAAGGTGGCTGGGATAGGGACAGTCAGGGTGAGGATGTTTGATGGGATTGTGAGGACATTGACAAATGTAAAGCACGTCCCGGAGCTGGAAAAGAATCTGGTGTCACTAGGCTACTTGGAGCGCAGTGGATACAGCTTCAGTAGTAGGGCTATAAGTGGAGTACTGAACATCTCCAATGGAGCTATGGTGGTGATGAGAGGCAGGAGGTTGGACAATAACCTCTACTCATAGAGGGATCTGTGGTGACCGGAGAGTCTGATGCAGCAGTTGCAGCACAGGACCAGCAGGGGGCTTACAGGATGTGGCACTACCGCCTAGGCCACATGGGTGACAAGGGGCTGAGGGAGTTGAGCAGGAGAGGACTCATCTCTGATCTGGAGGATGGTGCTACAGGGGAGATCTGTGAGCCTTGCCAGATGGGAAAGCAGAGGAGAGTTCAGTTCAACATTAGTACAGCCCGCAGTGCAGCCCCTCTAGAGTTAGTACCCACGGATGTGTGGGGACCAGCCCCAGTTTCAGCTAGGAATGGGGCCAGATACTTCATGACCCTGATTGATGATTTCTCAAGGAAACTTTGGATTTACTTCATGAGAGAGAAGTCTGAGGTCTTCACCAAGTTCAAGATCTGGAGAGGAAGGCATCGACTTCAGCAAGGTTTTCTCTCCCATCGTCAGACATACTTCCATGAGAGTGTTGCTGAGCATTGTAGCAGCTCAGGATTTAGAGCTGGAGCAGATGGATGTCAAGATGACGTTCCTCCATGGGCATTTGGAGGAGAGGATTTACATGGAGTAGCCATCCGATTTCAGGGATCCAGGATCAGAGGGAAAGGTTTGTTTGTTGCAGAAGTCACTGTACGGGCTGAAGCAGTCGTCGAGGCAATGGTACAAGCGGTTCGACTCCTATGTGCACAGCATTGGACTTTCCAAGTGCAAATTTGATCCCTGTGTTTATGTTCAATCTCTTGAGGATGGTTCTAGGGTGTTCCTACTCTTGTATGTGGATGACATGCTTATAGCATGCAAGAGTAGGAAGGTTGTGCAGGATTTGAAGGCATCCTTATCTCGGGAGTTTGAGATGAAGGATTTGGGCACTGCAAGGAAGATCCTAGGCATGGAGATTTTCAGAGACCGAGCCTGGAGGGTGCTGCATCTATCTCAGGGGGGCTACATACAGAAGGTCTTAGAGAGGTTAGGGATGAAGGGAGCAAAGCCAGCGGAGCTGCCACTTGCCGGTCACTTCAGACTCTCGAAGACCATGGCACCACAGACTGAGGTGGAGACTCAGGAGATGGAGATGGTTTCTTATGCTTCAGGAGTTGGGAGCTTGATGTATGCGATGGTCTGTTGTAGGCCAGACATCACTCATGCAGTGAGTCAGATTAGCAGGTTCATGGCGCAGCCTGGCAGGGAGCACTGGAGAGCTCTGAAGTAGATATTCAGATACCTGGTGGGTTCAGTTGGAGTTAGCATCTGCTATGGACAGCGAGGGGGTGCAGTGGGACACTCTGACATGTCCAGGGAGGCTCAGGGGCTGATTGGTGGTTATGTAGATGCAGACTTCGGTGGAGATGTGGATACCCGGAGGTCTACGACAGGCTTCATCTTTAGCTTGTATGGAGGTCCTATTTCTTGGAGATCGAGTCTGCAACCTATCACGGCCCTATCCACTACAGAGGCAAAATACATCGGGCTGACAGAAGTAGCTAATGAGGCAATTTGGCTGAAGGATTTGTTGACGGAGATGGGCCTTACTCAGGAGACCATTAGAGTGCACTGTGACAGCCAGAGTGCACTTCTATTAGCACAGAACTCAGTCTATCATGCAAAGACAAAGCACATCGACATTCGATATCATCAGATCAGGGAGCTTGTGGAGGATGGTGAGGTGGAGCTGGTAAAGGTACACACCAAGAAGAACCCAGCTGATGCACTTACGAAGGTACTTTCACGGGACAGCTTTCAGAGATGTGTTGAGCTGATTCGGCTGATGGATAGAGTGGAGCTGGTTGAGGCCTTGGGACACCAAGGTGGAGATTGTTATGATCCAGATGGTGTGCCCAAGGCCCAGGGGACCAAGGCTAAGGCCAAGGTCCATCATTCATGAGGGCTTCATGGAGGCTCTAGGGCTAGTTGGGTCCTAGGTTGAAAGGCTGTGGGCCTTTTGGGTTCTTGAGGTCTAGGTTATGTGGGCCTCAAGGGACCAACTCTTTATAGGCCAGGTTTGGGCCTAGGAGAGATGAGATTAGGTCGAGTCATAGGTGTACATGGGCTTGGGTTAACCTAATCTCCCATAGAGTTGGACAAGGGAGTTTTGGGTTTGGATCACTTGACCCTGTATTTATATATACATGTACTGTATAGGTTTGATTAAGCCAAGAAATATGAAACTCTTTCTTCCAAGTCTCTCTCTCTCTTCTCCCTCTCTCTCCAGCCATTCTCCATGCCCCAGGAGCAAGAAACCCTAGGGTTTCTTGCCGCCAGGTCCCAAAAAGGAAAGAAAACCAGGGGAGGCGCTAGCCCCTCCCCCTTTGTGCCACCAACTCTCTCTCCTCTCCCTCTCTTGTAGCCATCCAAACATCAGGTCCAGGATCTGAAATCTCTTGTGAAGAGGTTGGTACAAGTTTCTCTCAGATCTGGAGTTGATCTGAGGTCATTTGAGGTGCGGGTGAGATCTTCATCAACAGATCTATAGGAAAGGCTGTAGCAGGATAGATCTGCAAGGTCTATCTCCATCTACCTTCTTTTCTATCTAGAATACTCCGATTCAAGATCTATGAATTGGAAGACCTCGGTCCAGGCCTGATCTAGTTGGGTATTAGATCTTGAATTTTTTAGAGGTGATCTTAGAGGCGTTCTTCATCTGGAACGAAAGGCTGATGAAGAAGACAGCAACCAGGCTGATTTCGTCAAGGGCCTTCGATCGAGTCCAGAAGTCTCTAAATTTGTTCGTTGCTGGTTCTGCTGCACCCAAGGTCCGTGGGAGGAGCCAGAATCATACTCCAATAGATGTGTCAGTCAAACTCCAGCAGCCTCACTACGAGCAGTAGTATCATCTCAAATCAAAAGATCAGTCATTCAACTGCAGCATCGAGAAAGTCACTAACGTGTGAGCAGACATCCATATGACTTTTCAAATTGGTCACGTTCAGTGCTAGTTGGTCTCTAACAACCACCTGCACTCTTGCTCCAGTGTCTCTACACTACAGACTCGAGACCCATCTGTCCGAAGGATGCGATCTGTGCACTGGTCTATTCAGATCAATCACCATCTCTATGATGATCCTATAATCAAGAGCAATTTAAGAATCAACCATCAATGACGTATGTCTCAAATTTTTAACTCTTTAAGAATATGTATCATCATCTTATTAATCTCTTGGATAATTCATGAATACATAAATATGAATGATAATATAACTATCCAATAAGTATAAAATCATATCCTAGAGATATGAAATGTGTCAGTCAAGATTGGCTTCTAGGACATACATTCAACAAGAAACTCATTCTAGATCTCCCAAAAACTCCAAAATCCCACAAAACTATGGATCACTCTCCTCAATTTTTTTTGATCTCATGGCTCACTCTCTTGATTTTCCCAAATTTTGAATCCTAACCCACAGAATCCATGAGGAACTCTCCAAAATCATCTTCTCCTTTTAGTTTCACTTCAATCCACATCCTTCTCCACCCTCTTAACCATTATCCATCCTCTTCTTGGGACATGGCCCCCGAAATGAGAATATCACAAAGAAAGAAGTCAGTTAGATCCTTGGAGGTGGAGGAAAGGAGGAAGAAGGCAGCACATGAGCCAACCCAAGCATCTCTATCGATTATTCCAAGTAAGATTCTCCTATCTGCAAGGAAGGTTGCTTTAGGTAGAAATGTAGACTTCAAATTTTTTAGGTATGATGGTTTTTCTATTGGAGAAAAACTAATTAAGCAAGGGTGGAAGTCTTTCCTAAGTTTGTCTGAACCAGTATATATTGATTTGGTCAAAGAGTTTTATTCAAATTTGGTTTTCTTTGATGGTGTTTTGAGGTCTACTGTGAAGGGAGTTCAAATCATTTTGAATGCATCTAGGCTAGTTAGATTCCTTCAGATGCCTTATGAGGGTAGTTGCCTAAATAAGCTACCTAAAAAGAAAATTGGACTTAGAACTATTTTTGGGAGAGATGATGTGGAAGGTTTTCTGAAAATTGAAGCCAAAGATCTAAGTATGGAGATGAGGCTGCTCTACCACACGGTGTCTAGGATTTTCTTTCCCAAAGGGAGAAGATATGATTTGATGACTAGTAGAAATATTTGTCTGATGCACCATGTAGTTTCTGAGACTCCCCTAAACCTATCTTTCCTGATGATCGATGCTTTGAGGGAGGCCTTGAATAGATTCAAGGCTCTCTTGCCATATGGCATGGCTCTCACTATGATTTTTAGGAAGTCTGGAGTGAGTTTTGAGAGGGAGGTTGTTTGTAGACTGTCATACACCGACACCTACAACAACCACTCCCTTCGATGCATGGGGTTTGTCAGAGTTGATAGCCATTGGGCCAAGGGCCGTGCAGCTGCAGTTGAGGAGGAGGATGATGAGAAGCAGAAGTATGCTGAGGGGAGGGTCCATTTTCTCTTGTGCCCAGGTCAAGTCCAGTTGATCACCTGTTTTAGAGTCTAAGGCAGAACCCTCGTTAGAGTAGCCCCATTGAGCCGTACCGTGCCTATTTTTAGCTCGAGAGATGTTGATATGGGACAGCTAACTGAGAGAGTGACAGAGATTTTATCTATTCAGCTGTAGTGGTTTCAAGATCAGCTTCTTTAGCAGTCTCACAGTTCCAGCAGCAGATTCTACAGCAGGTACAGTAGCAGTAGGTACAGCATTAGCGACAACAATTTCACTCAACTCCTTCGAGTGACTTCTCTGTTCCATCCTTGGATTTGTCCATTGTGCCACATATGTTTTCTTTGATGGAGCTCTTGTCTGACTTGAGTATTAGATTGGAGGGTGTGGAGAGCTCCCTTCTCAGATTCAGTAGCAAGATTTTTGATATAGAGAGGGAGGTCAAACAGATTGTAATCTTTCTCTCTGCTAGAGTGGGCACATCGACTTCTTCTACACCATAAATGGATGATTTGGCTCGAGAGATAAAGAGACTCAACAACCAGCTTTGTTCTTCTCTTGAGCTGATTCAGACAGACATCAGAGACTCCAGAGACTTCATATCTACCGATCTAGATGGGCTCTGACTTACAGTGAGAGGGATCTTTTCCCAGCTTGATGCTATTAGGACTCAACTTCAGTCTAGGCCCTCTGCATCTAGTGAGCCAATCTTTGTTTAGCCCATTGCATTTCATCCTCTAGCATCTTCCTCTCGAATCAGACCCTGCAGTCGAGGACGAGGCTGATCATGTTTCACCTATCTTGATCTTGTGCTCGATGCTCAGTCTCACTGATTTCATCATTTTGTATTAGGTTACTTAGTTATATTTTATAGATTGGATGTATGAGAGCTTTATGCTCATTATGACTCTTGTAACCTCTCTTTTTGGTATTAATGAATGAGGTTATTATCATTTTATTTCGTTCATTTCTTTTTTGGATGAATGAATGGATGAATGCCTATTATACTTGAATGAATGCACTATTATATTAATACCTGATATACAATCATGAAAAATCTTACTCCCTTTAGTCTATTTTTTTTGATGATGTCAAAAAGGGAGAGAATGGTATCATAATGGAGAAAGTAGTGCATTGTTTATCTGAATTTTTTAAATTTACATGCTCTTTTAAATTTTTTTACTTGGATACAGTATTTTGCACTGATACGCCCATTTTTTACTCTGATACATCTATTTTTATCCTCATTTTGATACTATTTAAAAAATTACTCTGATACATCTATTTTTCTTGAGTGCTCTGATATTTTTGATAATTTTATTTTTGCATGAATGCCAAAATACCTCGATACATTCATTTTTTATTTTATAAAATACTCTAAATTCTTCTCTTTTAATTCTTGATTTCATTCTTGCTTTAATATCAAAACAAGAAAAAGAGAAAGAAACAGTCTTTTCATATTTATTGCTCTGATACTAAAAATAAAGAAGAAAAGAACAAAATTTTTTTATGAACTATCTCTGCTTCAATAAAAAAAAAAATTATAAATTGAATACCTTTTATATAAGAAAGAGGAAGATCTTTTTCAAAATGATCAAAATAATTATTTTATCTATTTCATACAAAAAAAGGGAGGATTTTAGCTGACTAAGAATAATCCTTAGAAAAATTCTAATACTTTCACAAATGAGTTTCAACAAAATGAATTGAAATATTAAAATTACTGAAAATATGTATCTTATGATTCTCCATATTTAATCTTTGGCAAATTCCTATAAATGCTCCACAAACTCAAATTCTTTGAGCTTTATAGACTTACCTTATGAACAATCAAATATTTTGTTATCATCAAAAAGAGAGAGATTATTACTCCAAGAATTGATTTTGATGATTGCAAGCCATTTGAGGGGACTACTAATGAGTTTCTTATCTTTGGAGAATATTTTGATGATATTTTAGGTAGTCCAAAAGATTGAGTTTGAAAAGCTTCATCAAGTGTATCAAAATTGAAGTTTCTATAAGTTGAAGAAGTTTTCGAAGCCTTTTGAGAGTGTCAAATTGATTTGAATCCATGTGAGAGCATTTAGAAGTATTCTGATAAGTTTTGAACTTTAAATGCATAAAAAATTAGATTGCAATAATATGGGACGACCCATTTGGATCATCCCTTTTCATTGAGTAGCCAGCATGCTTCTTTTTGACTCATGGTATGCAGTGGGATGATCCACTTGGGATGACCCATGTAGTAGGATGACCCACCTGGGATGACCCCTGAGACCCTGAGACCAAAACAGAAAGTCTAATTTTTAGACTGGCCAAATAAGACATCCTATGAGACTTCCCAGTCATAATGGGACGACCCACCTGGGACGACCTATTCTGGGCGAGTTCATAATGACTAGTTTTTAGTCCATTTTTAGTATATTTAATGCACATTAAACACTCTCCAATAGCTCTAAACCAACTCTAAGATATTCTCAAGGATAAATAGTGAATATAAATGCTCTCTAAAAGTGAAAAATCATAAGTTAAAAAGTAAGCATTCAAGTTCAAATATGAGAAAAGCTCTATCAGCCCTAAAGAGAGAAAAGAAGCATTTAATCACTTCACCAACCACTCTCTAGCTGCAATCAAGTATGGAATTCATTGAAGATGTTCAGAAAAATTTTTTTTCTCTTAAGTATTATATTTCTATTATGTTTATTGTGTTTATTTAAGGGGATAGTGCACTAAATTTTCTGTACCCTATTTTTTTCAAATTATTTTTGGATTTTTGAGTTTTGGGGGATTTCAAAACTTGGTTGGGTTGATCCGAACTCTGAATCAAATTGTTAAGGATTGGTTTGTACCCAAAAAATAAGTGTTCTTACTTGGATAGCAAGAGTCGAAGGTGTCCAATGTGGTGTAATCCTTGTAATTCATTTAGTAGATTGAATTCTCAAGTAGGAATTTGAAGAGTGGATGTAAATGCAAGGTTGGCACCGAACCACTATAAATTTTGTGTGTTTGTTGTGCTTGCCTCTCTTTACTTATTCTTTATGCTTTATACTTGCAATCTTATCATTTACGTTTAAATTTATTTTTATTGAAAATCAATCCTCTCCACTCAAACACTTTAGCACATTATTTTAGTGCACTAATCTTTAAAATTTTAAAAAGACCTAATTCACCCCTCCTCTTAGGCTCCATAATTGGATAACAATTAGTTTTGATTAGATCCATCAAAAGATTCAGACTCAACCACAGAGCCATGATCATGGTCCATTTATTAGGGTCAAATTGTAGGAACCAGATCTAGGGTTTCAGGGTTAGATCTTGAAATTTTTCAAGATCAGGCAGCGGAAGACTAAAGTAAATCAAAATTTATTTTTTAAAATTAAAGAATCCCTAGATCTAAGATTATATTACATGATTATTACATGGCATTAAATCAGAAATTAGAACATATAGAGAATGAACTACATGTTGATCATATCAGCATATTTCTATGCTACATCTAATGTATGTAATAAACAATAGATCAGATCTATTACCTTGCAAGTTAGACGTTCTAACTATGCTGATCGGGTCTTGAGGATGATGTTGTGAGCCGCACATGCATCTGGCCTCTAGGAGTCATCCACACAAGCCCACGAATCTCGATCAGAAGTCCTGCTTCAGGAAATCAGCACAGTATGCTAGTACTACGCTAATCCTTCTTCGATGGTTGATCAGGTGCCTCCTTCTTCTTGATTTGGACTCTTCCAAAGATGAGAAGTAGGATGAAGAGTTTTAGATCTGAGGCACTTTCAAAAAACTCAAGATGGAAGAAGAAAAGAGTTGAAACTAACAACCCTAGAAGAAGACCCTCTTCTTCTTTTCTTTACTCTCTCTTAGACACCCTGTATTGTGTCTATTATATCTCCATAACCTAATGGTCTTTGTCTCTAATTTTTGGAAGCCCTAAAGCTCTCTCAAATATCTATGTTCTTCAAAAATTTCATGAAGAGACTCATTTTATAAAGAGAGATATGATAGAGTCTTTGTCTAGGTCAAATACCTAGTCAAGGCTTATCCAAATATGGCAAGATAAGGGGCACCCAACTCTTGAGAGCCTCCTCCTTATTTTCATGCATGGACCACCAGAAAAGGGTGCACAATGTATGCCCTAAAAGTCATAAAAATTTTAAAAAAATATCTGGATAAATTCGATGCAAAAAGGAAAGAGTTTTGGATCTCTAAAACTCTATCTCATAGAATTTGAAATCTAAACTTATTCCTACTTTGATTTGATCCACAACCACTTTCCATGTATGAAAGAAGAGAGGAAACCTTTTGAACATGGGAAAGACCTGGGAGAGGGCTTTTATCACACAAAATAAGAGGAGATTGGCGTGGAATAAGAGAGAGGGCGTGGGGGGACTTATGTGGCGCAAGGTGGAATCCTAGTCTTACTAGGATTCTATCTTATGACTTGTTTTAATTTGATTTCTCAAACCAAATCAAATCAAAATTAGATCAACCCAATTAAAATAGATCTTAATCCAATTAAAAATCTAATTTAATTAGATTAAATTAGATTTAAATATGATTTAATTTTTTAATCAAATTAGAAATTAGGTTGACCCAAGTCCTAATTGAACTAGGACTAGTTTTTTCTTTGCACTTGGCTTATCCAATAAACTAATTGGACTTGATCCAATCAAGTCCAAACCAAATCTAATTAAATTATATTCAATTAGACTTAATCTCAACCCTTTGGCTTAATCAAATTAAGCCAATTAGCAATCAAATTGCTAATCGATCCTGTTGGTGCAGAATTTCATCGAAGTCGGAGAAGCTGGAGCTGGAATGACCGCGGCCGCTGTCAGGACCTACAAAGAAAGTCTAAACCAGAGTTGGAGGTGCTCCGACAAGACCCTCCAATGCTCAAGTCAGTACTCTGCTTCAACAAAAATGGAGTGCTCGAGCAAAAATTTTGGCAGAGTTTCGAGATAGAGTTACCAGCTTAGAGAAGAACGTATCTGGGGGTCCTTATTTATAGACGGAGGGTGTAACTGACCGACAGCGATGTCTGTAATCATCTGATCATGGACCGCTCAGAGCCGCGTGGAGTTTGTTACAAGGAGTAGTGGCGTCAGGGGTCGTTCAGGGCCACGTGGAGCTTATTGCGGAGAGTGGAGTGGTGTCCGTTGTCGGGACTTGCCAGAGAGTGGTGGAGCTGCATGGAATCCGTTGTAGAGAGTGGAGCAGGCTGGCGGCTCTTGTTGTGACTTGTCAGAGAGTGGTGGAACCGCATGAAATCCGTTGCAGAGAGTGGATCAGGATGGCGGCTCTTATCGTGACTTGTCAGAGAGTTTAGGTCCGTCGGCTGAAGCTCGGCTGGGATGCCTGATGGAGCAGAATGGCTCTTTACATCATCATTCTAGGAGAGACTCAGATGTTTCGAGGTCGCTGATGAATCTACTATTGTCAGATGCTTCGGGTGCTGACCTTTCAGGTGGGAGTCACCTGCTGTAGGAGTTCAGAGTAGACCGTTCGTAGTAGAAGTTTGGCTCTCGTGGGAGCTCGATTAGGATCCGAGAGGTGGTCGATCATCATAGAAACTTGGGTGGAGTCTGGTTACTGTAGAAATCTCATTGTCGGGGAAGCTCAGATGCTGATGAAGTTCGAAAGAAGTTCGGGGGTAGTCGGTTGCTATAGAGGGTCCGCTAACAGTGGGGCCCCGAGGGCCTTTGGGGTGGCCCAGTGGATGAATGTAGAAGTTCATTGTCGAAGAAGTTCGGACGGTTGAGAGGGTTCGGAGAGACACCGCACATAAGGTCGGGAGCCGGAAGAGCCCTGGAGGGATTGGTCTTTTATAAACTTCGATCGGGGGATACTTTATACCCAACACCGGTCCTCCTACTTCCGAGTTTGGATTCTGAATGAAGGAAGTATAGAGAAATTCTCACGGTCGAAGCTGCTCTCCTCAATTTTCATACTCAGCAGTTGCCAGATATTTTGACGTTCGGTACGCTGGTACTGGAGCCTTTTCGAAAAAGATTTCTTCTTTTTGGAATTTTCGCCGGAGCGCTGTCCCAAGTATGGTGCCATAATGGTTTTACTAATTGTCGACCACCTCTAGCCGCTTGCCATGGTGAGTGGGCCATGCGGCAGTCACAGATTGGTCTAAGGAGTCTTGCAGTCATTATTGCACCGGACCCCATCACTTATTTAAACCTGCCTCCCCCCTTCGGGGATCTCACTTTTACAGGAGCTTCTTTAGTCTTTCCTCCCTAGCTTTAGGCATCCGTTGAGTCATCCTCATCTCTGTACCCCCGCATTCCTCAGACCAGCTTGGGTTAGCCTCAAAACCTTCTCTGCTTCCGTGGCCCTATATGTAGACTGTGCTGGTCTTCCTTCGTTGCAGATATGGGCGTGGATGCGGCTCTGATGTTAGCCCAGAGCCTGAAAGCCCACGAGTGGGAAGACGCTGCAACTTCCAGGTTAGCAAAGAAGGTGAGGGTAGAAGAGATAGATCCGACCGTGTTTCGCCTTGATGGCCCAGAGCCCACGCTTATGGCACATCTTCGACTGCGAGGGCTTCCCGGTGCGTATCATCGTGAGGGAAAACCTGACCTCAGGAAGAAGATCATGCCCGCTGTCACTGTGAGGGGAAACCTGACCTCAGAAAGAAGGTCATGCCCGCCATCATCGTGAGGCAGTGAAAACCATGGCGCAGCAAAGATGGCGTCTACATGTACTTCGAAGATAATGCTGGAGTAATTACTGACCCAAAAGGAAGACTGGAAGAAGAAGCCAAGTACTTGAAGTAATTCTCGACGATGGTTGAAACTAAGAGTTCGAAGTCTGATGAAGCCGAGCTTCTTTAGAGCTATTTTTTTTGTTTGTTATTTTATTTTTTTTTAAGGCTTTGTAACGTGCACTTCGTCAATGAAATTAGAAGAGAATTTTTCGTTACCTCATCCCCTCCTCTCTTTTTTTGGCCTTCAAGACTTTGTAATGTATACTTCACCAATGAAATGAGAATGAAATTGTCTATTACCTTGTCCATTCTAGTATTAATCGATTATTTACCAGACTCCTTTTGTCTTTCATCATGTTCGATGTCGACACTGTTTGGAGGTTCCCGATCGTTGCAGTGTCGATTTGCCCTTTAGTTTATGATCATAGGTTCTTTCGAGGCCATTTGAGTTTGACGCTTTCTCCTGGTGCTCGAGCTTGGGGGTCCAAACTTCTCGTTACTTTGAGGAGGTCGATTTATCCTCGACCCATGTCAGGTTCCCTCTTAGCGACTGAGATGAAGTTCCTTATGTCTTTGATGTAGTTTATTTTTATTGGTCGCAGAAGTAGTACGTCGGCTTTTCCTTTTCATCTTTCCCTTTTTCTTTCATGTTCGAGTGAGGGTTTTCCCCCTGCTCTTAATGGGGTCATGAAAGCGTAGAGGTGTCGTTGAGGAAGCTTTCCTCCTTGTCGATCAATCGAGTCTTTATTTACGTCGGGACGAGGTCTTCCCCTTGTTCTCGACAGTCAAATTCAGCTCGTGTTAGGATGAGATTTTTCTCCTATTCTTAACAAGGCTGTGGGGGCACATCAGGGCCGTTATGAGGGCCTCTCCCCCCATCTGGTCTTTTAGGAAATTAGACTTTCGACTTTGCTCATGTTAGGATGAGGTTCTCCTCCTGTTCCTAACAAGACTGTGGGGGCACTTCAGGGCCGTTGTGAGGGCCTCTCCCCCCATCCGATCTTTAAAAAATCGGGCCTTCAATTTTGCTCATGTTAGGATGAGGTTCTCCTCCTGTTCCTAACATGACTGTGGGGGCACATCAGGGCCATTGTGAGGGCCTCTCCCCCCATCCGGTCTTTTAGAAAATCGAGCCTTCGACTTTGCTCATGTTAGGATGAGGTTCTCCTCTTGTTCCTAGCAAGGCTGTGGGGGCACGTCAGGGCCGTTGTGAGGGCCTCTCCCCCATCCGATCTTTAAGAAATCGAGTCTTCGACTTTGCTCATGTTAGGACGAGGTTCTCCTCCTGTTCCTAACAAGGCTGTGGGGGCACATCAGGGCCATTGTGAGGGCCTCTCCCCCCATCCGATCTTTAAGAAACTAGGCCTTCAACTTTGCTCATGTTAGGATGAGGTTCTCCTCCTGTTCCTAACATGCTTAATTTCAATTGCATGAGAGAGTTATTTCCTATCGTTATAAACTCATGCTAAAAGAAAAATATGTAAATATGAAACTTTTATTTAAGGCGAAGCTATTGGTAATACATTTGTAGATTTTTTGAGTTCCATGGTCGCGAAAGCTCTGCTTTTCCGAGCTCTTTTAAATAGTATGTTCTGGACCGGTCTACCTCCTTGACTTTATACGGGTCTTCCCAGTTTGGGGCAAGTTTCTCTTGATTCTGAGGTTGTAAGGCAGCGGCTCGCCGTAACACCAGGTCCCCCGCTCTGAAGACTTTGCTTTTGACCCGGTAGTTGTAGTAGCAGGCTACTTTCTATTTGTAAGCCGCCATCCGAACATGAGCCGTCTCCCACTTTTCTTCTAACAAGTCGAGGTTGGCCTTGAGATCCTGTGGATCGCACTGTTCGTCAAATGCCACGACTCGTGCTGACAGAAGCTTGAGTTCTATTGGGATCACGGCCTCTGTCCCGAAAGCTAAGGCAAAGGGGGTCTCCCTCGTGGGCAATCTCTGAGTAGTCCGGTATGCCCACAACACATGATAGAGCTTGTCAGCCCAAGTTTCTTTTGCCTTTTCAAGTCTCGCTTTGATGCCCTGTAACAGAGTCCTGTTGGTCATCTCGGCCTCGCCATTTGCCTGAGCATGGGCCACTGAAGTGAAGTTGTGGGAGATGTTTAGGTCCTCACAAAATTCGGCAAACTTTGCTCCAGCAAATTGTCGCCCGTTATCAGTAATGAGGGTTCTGGGTAAGTCGAACCTATAGACAATCGACTTCCAGACGAAGTCCTGCACTTTAGCTTCTGTGATTTTTGCCAAAGGTTCAGCTTCGACCCACTTGGTGAAATAGTCTATTGCCTCCAGGAGGAACTTCCGCTGCCCTGATGTCATGAAAAAAGGTCCTAGGATATCCATCTCCCATTGCGCGAACGGCCATGGGGCACTCAATAGTGTAAGTTCGGAGGCAGGTTGCCTTTGTATATTGGCATATCTCTGACACCAATCACATCTTTGGACATATTCGATGGAGTCATGGTACATGGTAGGCCAGTAATAACCTTGTCGGAGCAGCTTATGGGATAAAGACCTGGCCTCTATGTGATTTCCACAGACTCCCTCATGTACCTCCCTCAAGGCAAAGTCGGCTTCGGAAGGCTGGAGACATTTCAAGAGGGGCAAGGAGTACGACCTCTTGTATAGCTTGCCTTCGTAGAGGATATATTGGGAGGCCTGGTTCTTAAGCTTTCGAGCCTCTTTTGCATCAGGAGGAAGAACCCTGTCCTTGAGGTATGTAACTAGTGGGTCAATCCAACTAGGTTCATAGCTGATCTCCATCACAGACTGTGATTCTTCCATGCTTGGGTGCTTCAGAACCTCGAAGAAGACTTTCTTAGGCAGTTCGGTCGGAGCCAGCGTAGCCAACTTGGAGAGAAGGTCGGCCCTGGCATTTTTCGATCTCGGGATTTGCCTGATGTCGAAGCTGCCGAAGGTAGGGATGATCTCCCTTACCCTTTCGAGATATTTAGCCATACTATCCTCTCGAGCTTCATAATTTCCACTGACCTATCCCACTACTAATTGAGAATCATTGTAGGCTTGAAGCCGATCTACTTCTAATTCTTTGGTGACCTTCAGTCCTACAATCAGAGCTTCATATTCTGCTCCGTTATTTATTGTGGGGAACTCGAAGCGCAGTGCATACTCCACGACAACTCCATTTGGATTGACCAAGATTAGGCCCGTGCCTGTGCCTGACATATTGGAGGAACTATCCACGTAGAGGGCCCAAGAACCATCAGGGAGATCGGCTCTTTCTTCGGAGAAGTTCGGCCGAAGCCCTGGATTATCAGCTTCATCTTGTCCAAGTTCGGCCTCCTCTGGGATAGTGCATTCCACCATAAAGTTCGCTAATATCTGGACTTTGATCGCTGGCTGAAGCCGATAGTTGATGTCAAACTCCGTGAGCTCGACTGCCCATTTCACTATTCTCCCAAAGGCATCCGCTCGATGCAGAACCGCCTTGATCGGCTGGTCGGTGAGCAGCGTTATGGTGTGTCCTTGAAAGTAAGGTCGGAGCCTTCGAGCTGCAATCAACAAGGCGTAAGTTAGTTTCTCTAACTTAGTATACCTGGTTTCGACGTCTCTCAATACTCGGCTTATGTAGTAGATCGGCCATTGAATTTTCGCTTCTTCCTTAATCAGAACTGCAGCAAGGGCCACAGGAGAAACTGCCAGGTATAGGAATAATTCCTCTCTATGCTCGGGCTTTGCCAATAATGGTGATGAGCTGAGGTAGTTCTTCAGCTCTTCGAACACCTGCTGACATCCAATGGTCCAACAGAAGTTCTTGGGCTGCTTGAGGGTCTGAAAGAAAGGTAGGCATCGCTCAGCCAATCTCGAGATGAAGCGATTTAGAGCCGCTACTTTTCTAATGAGGCACTGAACCTCCTTTATTGACCTCGGGGCGATCATCTCCTGGATGGTGCGAATCTTTTTCGGATTTACCTCAATCCTGTGCCCCAATACCATGAAGTCCAAAAATCTTCCTGAGGTTACTCCAAAAGCGCATTTGGTTGGGTTCAGCTTCATCTTGTATTCTCGAAGGGCGCTGAAGGTCTCCTCAAAGTCGGCGACATGGTTCACCGAGGATCTGCTCTTTACGAGCATGTCATCCATGTAGACCTCCATATTACAATCGATCTGCTCTTTGAAAATCTTATTCACTAACCGCTGATATGTCGCCCCTGCATTTTTGAGGCCAAAAGGCATGATCTTGTAACAATAAAGGCCATGGTTAGTTATAAAAGCGATTTTTTCTTCGTCCTTTGGCACCATCCTGATCTGATTGTAGTCAGAGAATTCATCCATGAAGGTAAGAAGCTCGTGGCCCGAGGTTGCATCTACTAGTTGGTCGATTCTGGGTAGAGGGTAACTGTCCTTCGGGCAGGCTTTATTCAATTTTTTGAAGTCTATACACATCCTCCATTTGCCGTTCGCCTTCTTAACCAAGATCACATTAGAAACTTAGCTCGGATAGTTGACCTCTCTGATGAACCTGGCTTTCAGGAGTTTATCAACCTCCTCGACTATTGCTACCTGTCTCTTCGGTGCATGACTTCGAACTTTTTCCTTCATCGATCGATGTTTGGGATCGACGGCCAGATGGTGTTGCATAACTTCAGCATCGATCCCTAGCATGTCCGTCGGAGTCCAAGCAAAAATGTCCGCATTCTTTTGTAGGAAATTGATAAGCTGCGTCCACACCTCTTTCCCCAAGTTGGAGCCGATCTTCACCATGTGTTCCTCATTCCCATCATTCAAAGGAATTGAGACAAGATCTTCCATTGGCCCGCCCCGTTCTTCTGTCAAGTCATCGCGGGTGTCCAATCCATCAAACGAACAAGGGTCAGGCTGACCACTTCTTTGCAGGGCTGTATTATAGCAATGCCTTACCAGGGCTTGATCTCCCTTGACTTCTTCGACCCCCTGGTTAGTAGGGAATTTCAATTTCAGATGGTAGATTGATACTACAGCCCGGAGGGCGTTGAGGCCAGGTCGGTCAAGAATTGCGTTGTAGGCTGACGGTGCCTTCACCACCAGGAAATCCACCAGAGTCCTGGATTGTTTTGGATATCGACCTGCAACTACAGTCAAGGTTATTACTCCCTCCACCGGGATAGCATCGCCGGTAAACCCTACTAAAGGGGAGCTAATCGGCCCCAAACGACCGTCAGGGATGGATATTTTTGAGAAGGCGTCGTAAAACAAAATATCAGTCGAGCTTCCACTATCAACAAGAATGTGGCGTATATCATAATCAACAATATTTAAAGAAACTACAACCGCTTCATTATGGGGGAACTGGATCTCTTGGGCATCTTCTTCAGTAAAGGTTATGGGTCTTTCAGTTCTTTGCCACTTGGGTGATCCGGTCGATCCGCTGGCCGCTCCCTTCCGGGGCTCTCCAGAGATGGTGCAGACGATCCCGATTGGAGGCCGATTTTCAGGTTGTTTTTCCCTCCTCGATGGCTCTGGTCATGGTAGGGCCCTCGGTCGATTCTCCCTACCTTTAGGCCGGCATCGGATGAATCTGTCGACCACTGTTGCTGGAGGAGGAGGAGGGGCCTGTGAAATCGGAGGTGAGGCCGGAGCCTGAGATCTGGCCGTGGAGGTCATGGATCGCCTGGTGGATGCTTTGCGGGGAGGCATCGGGTGAAGATCTAGTAGAAGAAGGAGAAGAGAATGTCGAAGAAGATGACCGAAATCAGTCCCGTTGAGCACTCCTTTCAGAATAAGGGTACTACAAAGACACACGCTGCCCTTCCTCTAGCGCCAATTCTGTTGGTGCAGAATTCCATCGAAGTCGGAGAAGCTGGAGCTGGGATGACCGCGACCGCCGTCGAGACCTGCAAAGAAAGTCTAAACTAGAGTTGGGGGTGCTCCAACAAGATCCTCCGATGCTCAGTCAGTACTCTGCTTCAACAGAAATGGAGTGCACGAGCGAAAATTTTGGCAGAGTTTTGAGATAGAGTTTCCAGCTTAGAGAAGAATGTATCTGGGGGTCCTTATTTATAGACGGAGGGTGTAACTGACTAACAGCGATGTCTGTAACCGTCTGATCATAGACCACTCAGAACTGCATGGAGTTTGTTACAGAGAGTAGTGGCGTCAGGGGTCGTTCAGGGCCAAGTGAAGATTGTTGCGGAGAGTGGAGTGGTGTCCGTTGTCGGGACTTGCCAGGGAGTGGTGGAGCTGCATGGAATCCATTGCAGAGAGTGGAGCAGGATGGTGGCTATTGTCGGGACTTGTCAGAGAGTGGTGGAACCGCATGGAATCCATTGCAGAGAGTGGAGCAGGATGGCAGCTCTTGTCGTGACGTGTCAGAGAGTTTGGGTCTGTCGGCTGAAGCTCGGCTGGGATGCCTGATGGAGCAGAATGGCTCTTTACATCATCGTTCTAGGAGAGGCTCGGATGTTTCGAGGTCGCTGACAAATCTACTGTTATCGGATGCTTCGGGTGCTGACCTTTCAAGCGGGAGTCACCTGCTGTAGGAGTTCGGAGTAGACCGTTCGTAGCAGAAGTTCGGCTCTCGTGGGAGCTCGATTAGGATCCGGGAGGTGGTCGATCGTCGTAAAAACTTGGGTGGAGTCTGGTTACTATAAAAATCTCATTGTCGGAGAAGCTCGAATGCTGATGAAGTCTGAAAGAAGTTTGGGGGTAATCGGTTGCGGTAGAAGGTCGGCTAACAGTGGAGTCCCGAGGGCCTTTGGGGTGGCCCGGTGGATGAATGCAGAAGTTCATTGTCGAAGAAGTTTGGATGGTTGAGGGGGTTCGGAGAGACGCCACACATAAGGTTGGGAGCCGGAAGAGTCCTGGAGGGATCGGTCTTTTATAAACTTCGGCCGGGGGGTACTTTATACCCAACAGATCCTCTTGCAACATTTGCACTAGGTTAAATGTCAATCGTATTGATCATTTAATCCTAGAACAATTCTTAATCATTGATCAACCATTCGATCGGATCATGAACTCTAATGTGTGTGACCTTATAGGTCTAAACCTAAGTTGGTAGCACAGAAATAAATTTTTATACCAATCAAAATGATCATCTAGCAATGGTACCCGATGACTGGATAGGTCGAATGTGTAGAATAACATCCTTAAAACCCATGCGGATATAGTTTTCATATAATTCATCCCCTTAACCAAAATGATCATAAGAAACCTCAGAGTTCAACTGTCAACTTTGATGAGGTTGTCCACATTGTATTTCAAAATATCAAATCCATCTGATGGATTATCCTGGCCAAGATTTTGCTAAATTGAAATACAGTGACTCATTCTTCTCCAACTCTTGGAGTGATCAATCCCATCTCGATCACACTCTGACTTTGTAAGTACTTGACTATGCCCAGAAGCCTTCCATCACTGAATTAGAAATTCAGTTAGTCCAATACCAAAGCACAGTGAGTTGCTTGCAAGTCACTGAGGTGATCTCTGGTCTATGGGACAGTTATACCTATATCCCATCAGAGACATTCTCGACAGTAAAATGCTCTAGAGTTGGTCACGTTCAATGACGATGTACCCTTACATCTCACCTGTATGCCATACCAGTGTCTCCACACTCCTTGATTAAGAGGACAACCAACCCATATGGCCTACAGTGACCTATGCTCGATAGAAGCTGTCGTCCTTATTAATAGTCTATCATTTGTTCGTGAACAGTTTTAAGGACTAATTGATAAATCCTCTCTTTATCGAATCTAAATAGTCCTAAGGACTTCATCATAACAATGGAGGTCATTAGAAGATGAAAGCTTATGATGAAAATATCAAATATATTTTATTTATTAATAAATCAATTACAATACTTGGTTGCTCAACCATCAACAGCTTGATGATTGGCTTTTGAGACATATTTTTCAACAACTCTCACTTGTCCTAAAGCCACTCGACACAATATCTAATACCCATCTTCAACTTGTGGTTGTCGAACTCCTTTATCGTCAAGATTTTAGTGAAGGGGTCGATCAGGTTCTCCTTTTCATCGATCTTCTGAAGGTCGACGTCACCTCGATCCACGATCTTCCAGACCAGGTGGAAGCAGCACAAAATGTGCTTCATCCGTTGGTGTGCTTTGGGTTCCTTCGCTTGAGCTATGACACCAGTGCTGTCACAATAGGATAGGACCAAACCATCGAAGGAGGGTGCTACTCCGAGCTCGATGATGAATTTCCTCAGCCACACAGCTTCCTTCGCGGCATCCGATACTGTGATATACTCCACTTCACAAACAGAGTCTGCCACAGTATGCTGCTTGAAACTCTTCCAGCAGATAGCTCCACCATTCAGAGTAAAGATATAACTCGACACGCTTCTGCTGTCATCATGGTCAGATTGAAAGCTGGAGTCTGTGAGCCCCACAAGTTTCAGATCTGACTTATCATAAACCAACCATTGGTCCTTAGTATTTCTCAAATACTTAAGGATGGCTTTAATCACTTTCCAATGATTTTCTCCAGGATCAGATTGGTATCTACTCACTACTCCTAATAAGTATGCCACATCTGATCTTGTACATGTCATGGCGTACATGATAGATCCCACGGTCGAAGCATATGAAACTCTACTCATACGCTCTCTCTCTTCAGAAGTTGTTGGACAATCTTTCTTAAAGAGAGAAATTTCATGGCCTATCGGTAGATAGCCCTTCTTGAAATTCTCCATGCTGAACCTCTTCAGCATAGTGTCTATATACATGGACTGGGATATCCCAAGCATCTTTTTAGATCTATCCCTATAGATCTTCATCTCTAGGATGTAGGATACTTCACCCAAGTCCTTCATGGAGAACTGCGATGACAACCAAATTTTTATTCCCTATAGTGCGGGGATGTCATTCTCGATTAAGAGAATGTCATCCACGTACAAGACAAGAAATACCATAATTAGACCATTTGTCTATTTATAGATGTAGGGCTCTTCTCCATTCTTAATGAAGCCATATGTTTTGATCACCTTATCAAAATGCTTGTTCCATCTGAGAGAAGCTTGCTTCAATCCATAAATGGATCTCTGGAGCTTGCACACCTTGGACTCATCTGTGGATATAAACCCCTCAGGTTGTATCATATACACCTCTTTGGTCAGCTCTTCATTCAGAAAAGCTGTCTTTACATCCATTTGCTAGATCTCATAATCCAGATGGGCAGCTATTGCAAGCATTATCTGAATAGATTTGAGCATTGCCACAGGAGAAAATATCTCGTCATAGTCAATACCATAACGTTGACGATACCCCTTGGCAACCAGACGGGCTTTATAGGTCTCTACATTTCCATCTGCATCCCTTTTCCTTTTGAACACCCATTTACACCCAATGGGTTTAACCCCTTCAGGTGGGTCAACCAATGTCCATACATCGTTGATCTTTATGGACTCCATTTTGAATTTCATGGCTTCAAGCTATTTCTCAGAATCAGGTCTCTGCATTGCATCCATATAGGTGATCAGATCCTCATTATTTTCATCGAGTTCGATGGGATCACCATCCTGGACCAAGAAATCGTAGTATCTGTCTGGCTGACATGGTACTCTATCGGATCACCTTAATGGTGCAGGTACATTGGGCTCCAGATCTGATCTAAGCAAATCCGACTCAGGTTCAGCTATTGGTGTCGGTCCTTCTACCTGTTGAACTTCATCAAGTTCAACCTTAGAGGCAACGATTCCTTCACCAAAGAATTTTTTTTCTAAAAAGATTGCCTTAAGACTGACGAACATCTTTTGTTCATCAGCATAGTAGAAAAAATATCTTTTGATCTCTTTGGAGTACCAGATGAATGTACATTTGTCAAACCTAGATCCAAGTTTGTCTGTGACTAATCATTCGACATAGGTCGAGCACCCCCAGACCCTAAGGTGTAAAAGTGCTAGCTTACGCCCTGTCCATATCTCATATAGAGTCTTAATTACAGACTTACTTGAAACCCTATTTAACAGATAACAGGCTGATTCGAGTGTATGTCCCCAGAAGGATATCGGTAAGCTGGCAAAACCCATCATGGATCGGACCATGTCTAATAGAGTTCGATTTCTCCTTTCAGACACACCATGATGCTGTGATGTTCCTGGAGAAGTCCATTGGAAGAGAATCCCATTCTCTCCTAGATATGTGAGAAACTCACTAGAAAGATATTTTTCTCCTCAGTCAGATCGAAGAGTTTTAATACTCTTTCTAGTTTATTTTTCTACTTCATTTCAGAATTGTTTGAACATTTCAAATGAATCTGACTTATGTTTCATTAGATAGACATATCCATATCTAGATAGATTATCTGTAAAAGTTATGAAGTAGAAATATCCATCTCTAGCACTTGTGCTCATGAGCCCGCATACATCAGTATGTAATAGGCCTAAGAGCTCAGTAGCTCTCTCACCTTTTTCAGTAAAAGGTGGCTTGATCATTTTACCAAGAAGACAGGACTCACAGGTTGGAAGTGATTCATAATCACTGACTTTGAGGATTTCCTCTTGAGTCAACCTGTTTATTCTGTTCTTGTTTATATGGCCTAGCCTACAGTGCCATAAGTAGATATCTGACACACTATCTAATCTAGGGTGCTTGCCAGTATAATAGACTCTTTTCGGGCTTGATCTTTCTGGTCTGGCCCTACACTGATGTCCCAGCCTGAACTTGCACCTTCTTCACTTTCTTCTTCTTGTTCTTCTTTCCATTTTTAAAGGGTTGAGAACTAGAAGACGAACCTCCCACTAAGTTCACCGACTCCTTGTAGAGTTGGTGATCCTTCTCAAAGTTCTGAAGCAACCCCAATAACCCGTAGTAGTTTACTTTAGGCTTTGTCATTCTATAATGAGTGAAGAATGGGAGATAAGACTTGGGCACCGAGTTCAATATTGCATCTTTTTCAAGCTACTCATGCAAGAAAAAGTCGAGCTTGCTCAAATGCTCCATCAGCTTGATCATGTACAATACATGATTAGTGACAGAGGCACCATCCTGTATTTTGGCGTTGAAGATGGCACAACTAGTCTTGTGCCTTTCCACATCATCGGGTGTGTCAAAGGCATCCTCCAACACTTGAAGCATGTCCTTTGGCTGAGCAGTCTCGAATCTGCGACTGAACTCGTCGCTCATGACAGCCAGCATGATACAGCGCACCATAGTCCGGTCACTGAGTTACTTCTGGTAAGTGTCTCTGACTGTTTCACGTGCATTGGTAGCTGGCTCCTCGGGTGCAGGATCCATTATCCATTATCCTCGGGTGCAGTGACTCATTCTTCTCCAACTCTTGGAGTGGTCAATCCCATCTCGATCATACTCTGACTTCGTAAGTACTTGACTATGTCCAGAAGCCTTCCATCACTGAATTAGAAATTCAGTTAGTCCAGTACCAAAGCACAATGAGTTGCTTGCAAGTCACTGAGGTGATCTCAGATCTAAGAGATACTTATACCTATATCCTATTAGAGACATTCTCGATAGCAGAATGCTCTGGAGTTGGTCACGTTCAATGATGATGTACCCTTATATCTTATTTGTATGCCATATCAGTATCTCCACACTCCTTGGTTAAGCGGACAACCAACCCATATGGCCTACAGTGACCTATGCTTGATAGAAGCTGTCGTCCTTATTAACAGCCTATCATTTGGTCATGAACAGTTTTAAGGACTAATCGATAAATCTTCTCTTTATCAAATCTAAATAATCCTAAGGACTTCATCATGATAATGGAGTTCATTAGAAGATGAAAGCTTATGATGAAAATGCTAAATATATTTTATTTATTAACAAATCAATTACAATACTTGGTTGCTCAACCGTCAACAGCTTGACGATTGGCTTTTGGGACATATTTCCCAACATAAATACATAGACTTGATCAAACTACAACTATTGAGACTGATTTAGAAAAATACTGACCTGATCTAATTTCACACTTGATTAGATTTAATCAATTTCTCTACATGGTCCATATATATTTCTAACCCTAGGTCTAACCCATTAGAAAAATCTGATTCATGCTAACCCTTTGCTTATCTTTTATATGGTGTCTTAATGATCTTCAATTCTCAAATCTAGATCATTCAAAATTTAATTCATAATTTAGTGTGTGAAACATGTGTTTCAGTCTGTAGAACTATTCTACAAAGATTTCAGTTGAAGCATACTATATATTTCAACATATGAAAATAAATTTTTCATAATATGTTTAACAATTAAACATATATAGGTATGATCTAAACTTCATACATCTCATGTATCATGACAACTTTTAGATCAATACCAATTACATCATATGTAATATGCAATTCAGATCTAAAATAATTTTATATCTAAATTTTATCCTATTGTAATGAAATATAAATTATTTTATAACTAATCCAAATATATTTATGATCAAAATAATACATAAAAATTTGTTTGTCTTTTTTCTTCAAGAAATCGGATCACAATGACACCCCCACACGTCATAAGAGAATTCATCGAATAGGTAAAAGAGAGATTAATCTCTTTAATCTCCTATGATCGGACAATCTGGTGATCTCATCAATCTGAGTACTAAGCTACTAAGATCTGAAATCCAATTTTATATATAATTACATCAACATGCAATTATTGATAAACTATTTTATGTTATGCACATATTCTTGATCTTATTAATTATGTTCTTCATCTAATCTAATTAGATTTAATATATTATATACATCATATTATATCTAAAAAATATTTAATTATAAAATATTAATTTTAGATTTGATATCATATAAAAAATTAATTAGATACAAATATGGATGCATAAAGAATAAATTTTTGATAAAATCTGTTTTAGCGTAGTGCTAAATTTCGATAGGATTCAGATCTAAATATCCATTAAAATAGATTCAATTCAGATCTAAAATAAATCTTACTTCATAAAAAAAAATAATATTAAAATTTTATTAAATTAAATTTAAAATAAATTTTAATTCACATTATTATTCCATCAAAAATTCAGCAACAGCAGAATTATATTATAATAGACTTATAACAATCTCAATCAACCATTGATTAGGCACCTCTAATCCGATCAAAATTAGATCAAAAATTTTATATAAATAGATTTAAATTAGATTTAATATTTATAAAAAATATCAATTATATCTCATGTAATTATTCTCAAAAAATTTTGTTATGCATGCATATATTTCAGGCCTGCTCTGATACCAATTGAAGGTAAAGAAACTATTTCTCCTAGGAAGGCCCAGGTTGCATCTAAAATTTTTTTATTCATCTACATAATTAAAGATCAAAATTTTACCTGATTAGCAGTAGAACCAGAGATCAAATCTTAATTTATTTTGATTAATCCTTCACGGAGGTTTGGATGTGCAGATCCTCTACTTCACATGCACGTCACACGTCGTAGGAAAGCGAGATGAACTTCAATCCAATTGCTTTCACAAGCCAACCAAATGAGGGAGGAGATGTATTGGTGTGATATCTCACACTAGTAGATGGAACACCTAAGAAGGATCCACGTCCAAGGATAGGAGGCGGCAACAAAGGGAGAGATGTAGGTGAAGATTAAGGACCTCTCTCTCTTCACACGCCTCTCCCTCTTTCTCTCTTCTCTCAATCTGATTTGTTTGCTATGCATCCATAGGTAGGGACCCTCTTTATTTATAGATGATTCTCATGACCCAATAAGAGTAGGACTCCTAACTCAAATCTGATTTGAATTGGTCCAATACTCATGAAAGAAAGATTCCTACTGTTGGTGCAAAAATTCGCCTGCACTGGAGAAGCTGGAGTTGTGGGGGTCACGGTCACCGTCGGGACCTGCAAAGAAAGTCTAAACCGGAGGTGAGGTTGCTCTGGCACGACCCTCCGACGCTCAAGTCAGTTCTCTGCCTCAACAAGAATGGAGTGCTCAGACTAAAATTTTAGCAGAGTTTTGAGATAGAAAATAGAGCTTAGAGAATAACGTATCTGGGGTCCCCCTTTTATAGGCGGAGGGGGCAACAGACTGATAGCGATGTCTGTAACCGTCTGACAGTGGGCTGCCCAGGAGTTTGTTGCGAAGAGTAGTGGAGTGGACCCGTGGCTATCACCGGGACGTGCCATGTGGAGTCTGCCACGAGAAGCGGAGCGGCGTCCGTTGTCGCGACTTGCCAGAGAATATAAGAATCGCACGGTATCCGTCGCAGGAAGTGGAGCAGGATCGTGGCCATTATTATGGCCTGCCAGGGAGTGATGGAGCCGTGTGGAATCCGTCGCAGGAAGTAGAGCAGGATCATGGCCATTATTATGGCCTGCCAGGGAGTGATGGAGACGCGTGGAATCTGTCGCAGGAAGAGGAGCAGTACTGTGGCTGTTACTGCGGCCTGCCAGGGGGTCCAGGCCTATCGACCGGAGTCTGACTGGGGTGTCTGGCGGAGAGAGGTGGCTAGCCACCTGTCTGAGAGGAGCTTGGAGTCCGGCTCTCGCAGGAGTTCGGATGGAGTTTCCTTCAGTCAAAGTCGAGGGTGAAGTCCGGGCGGAGTCTTCCCGTAGTCGGAGTCGGAGACGAGGTCTGGCTCCCGTAGGAGTCTGGGCGAAGTCTTCCTGTAATTAAAGTCAGGGGCGAAGTCCGGCCCCCGTAGGAGTTCGGATGAAGTTTACCATCAGTCAAAGTTGGAGATGAAGTCTGGCTCCCGTAGGAGTCCGGGCGGAGTCTTCCCGTAGCTGGAGTCGGAGATGAGATTTGGCTCCCGTAGGAGCCCGGGCGAAGTTTACCTGCAATCAAAGTCAGGGGTGAAGTCTGGCTCCCTTAGGAGTCCGGACGAAGTTTACTAGCAATCGGGGTCGAGGACGGAGCCTGGCTCCCATAGGAGTCCGGGTGAAGCCTTTCCGTAGTCGAGGTTGGGGACGAGATTCGGCTCCCATAGGAGTCCGGGTTGAGTCTACCTGCAATCAAAGTTAGGGATGAAGTCCAGCTCCCTTAGGAGTCCGGATGAAGTTTACCTGTAGGCGAAGTCGTGGGTGGAGCCCGGCTCTCGTAGGAGTTCGGGCGAAGCCCTTGTGCAGCCGAAATTGGGAACGAGGCCCGGCTCCCGTAGGAGTCTGGGCGGAGTCATCCCGCAGCTGGAGCTGGAGATGAGATCTGGCTCCCGTAGGAGCCCGGGCGAAGTCTACCTACAATAAAAGTCAGGGGTGAAGTCCGGCTCCCTTAGGAGTCCGGACGAAGTTTACCTGTAAGTGAAGTTGTGGGTGGAGCCCGGCTCCCGTAGGAGTCCAGGCGAAGCCCTTATGCAGTCGGAATTGGGAATGAGGCCCGGCTCCCATAGGAGTCCGGGTGGAGTCTTCCCGCAGCTGTAGCTGGAGACGAGATCTGGATGCCGTAGGAGCCCGAGTGAGGTCTACCTGCAATCAAAGTCAGGGGTGAAGTCCGGCTCCCTTAGGAATTCGGACGAAGTTTACCAGCAATCGGGGTCGAGGATGGAGCCCGGCTCCAATAGGAGTCCGGGCGAAGACTTTCTACAGTCGAGGTCGGGGATGAGATTCGACTCTCGTAGGAGTCCAGAATGACTACCTGCAATCAAAGTCAGGGATGAAGTCCGGCTCCCTTAGGAGTCCGGATGAAGTTTACCTGTAAGTGAAGTCATGGGTGGAGCCCGGCTCCCGTAGGTGTCCAGGCGGAGTCTTCCCGCAGTTGGAGCTGGAGACGAGATCTGGCTCCCGTAGGAGTCTGGGCGAAGTCTACCTGCAATCAAAGTCAGGGGTGAAGTTCGACTCCCTTAGGAGTCCGGATGAAGTTTACCAGTAATCGGGGTCGAGGACGGAGCCCGACTCCCGTAGGAGTCCGGGCGAAGCCTTTCCACAGTTGAGGATGGGGATGAGATTCAGCTCCCGTAGGAGTCCGGGCTGAGTCTACCTGCAATCAAAGTCAGGGATGAAGTCCGGCTCCCTTAGGAATCCAGATGAAGTTTACCTGTAAGCAAAGTCGTGGGTGGAGCCCGGCTCCCGTAGGAGTCCGGGCGAAGCCATTGTGCAGCCAGAATTGAGAACGATGCCCGGCCCCCGTAGGAGTCCGGGCGGAGTCTTCCCGCAGCTGGAGCTGGAGACGAGATCTGGCTCTCGTAGGAGTCTGGGCGAAGTCTACCTGCAATCAAAGTCAGGGATGAAGTCCGGCTCCCTTAGGAGTCCGGACGAAGTTTACCAGCAATCGAGGTCGAGGACGGAGCCCGGCTCTCGTAGGAGTCCGGGCGAAGCCTTTCCGCAGTCGAGGTCGGAGAAGAGATTCGGCTCCCGTAGGAGTCCGGACTGAGTCTACCTGCAATCAAAGTCAGGGATGAAGTCTGGCTCCCTTAGGAGTCCGGACGAAGTTTACCTGTAAGCGAAGTCGTGGGTGGAGCCCGGCTCCCGTAGGAGTCTGGGTGAAGTCCTTGTGTAGCCGGAATTGGGAACGAGATCTAGCTCCCATAGGAGTCCGGGTGGAGTCTTCCCACAGCTGGAGCTGGAGACGAGATCTGGCTCCCGTAGGAGCCCGGGCGAAGTCTACCTGCAATCAAAGTCAGGGGTGAGGTCCGACTCCCTTAGGAGTCCGGACAAAGTTTTACCAGCAGTCGGGGTCGAGGATGGAGCCCGGCTCCCATAGGAGTCCGGGCGAAGCCTTTCCGCAGTCGAGGTCGGGGATGAGATCTGGCTCTCGTAGGAGTCCGGGCTGAAATCTGGTAGTTGTAGAAATCTACCGTTGGGGAAGTTCAGCCGTTGGTGAAGTCTGGGGTAGTTTGGATTGGAGTTGAACCTGGCTGGAAGAAGTCTGGAAGGGGCTCGAGGAGCAGCTGATAGTCGTAGAAAGTCGGCTGACGGCGGAGCTTAGTGAGCGCTTAGGGCGGTTTAATAGATAACTTGGGGAGCTCATGTTGAAGGAGCTTGGGTGGTGTAGTGGGAGTTCGTCCGTCGGGAGAATTCAATCAGCACTGTAGGAATCCGGCTGTTGGAGAAGTCCGAAGAGATACCATCTGCGGTCGAAAGTCGGAGGAGTCTTGGGAGGGTCAATCTTGTTAAGAACTTCGGCTGAGGGTATTTTATACCCAACACCAGTCCCCCTACTTTCGAGTTCGAATTTTGGATGAAGAAAGTACAAAAAGATTGTCACAGCCAAAGTTGCTCCCTCGATGTCCGTGCGCGATCGTCCTCAGAAATCTTGGCATTTAATGCGTGCATGCTGGAGCCTTTTTTCGATTAGGGCGACCCGAAGAGTTTTTTCGGAACTCCCACCAGGACGTGATCCTAAGCATCACATCATGAAAGTCCGCGAACGGTCAACCCTAGGCCGCGGTGAGTGGGACACGCGGTGGACACTGGTTAGCCTAGGGACACCTGCCACCATAACTACGCCAGGCTTCGTTGCCTATTTAAGCCCCCGCCTTTCCTCCAGGGGCTTCACTTCGCCTGAAGGTCGACGCCTTTCTTTCGCCTGAGAGCTTAGTCACTCAGCTACTCCATCGGTGCCCCTTCCGACTCCGAGCATCCTTCACGCCGGTCTTTGCCATCTCCACCAGCTCTCCGCCGTCTCCAGTCCCCCGAGTCTCTCCGAGGGGTTCCCCCGTCGGGGCCTCCACCCCAGAGGCCAATCTCAAGAGGATGCCACGGACTAGGAGGAGTGTGAGGAGGAGAACAGCAGTCTGTAAGTTCTCCGGTTGTCAAACTACCACTGAGGGTTCTCGTCGCCTTAAAGAGGGCTCGAGGGAGAATTCCTTCAATAACAGGGGTTTAATAACGGGGACAACCAGTGAAGGTGTTCCACCTGAGAATTTTGGAGTAGCTGAACGGGGCGACACCGGTCAAGGGGGCAGAGCTTTCGTCACAAGCCGTGGTGGGATCCTTGATGTCGTCGGGGTCGAGGGACCAGAAGCGGTCGGCGCCGACGGTGGGGCAGTAGAACTTGTTGCGGGGATGGTGGAAGTAGCGCATGCCGACCTTGCCGGAACACCTAGGACGGTGGTTGTCGTGGAGCATACGGTGGTGGCGCATATCTCCAGTGCCATTGCTGCCTCTGGGGTAACTCTGGTTCTTCTTGAAACAGGTCATCGTCGCCGCTACCGTTGCCTTTGCTGCTCCCTGAATTCTATCCCATCCTTTTTCCTCTAGGGTTAGAATTTTGGAGATGGAGTGGAATGAGGCGGGGGGCGAGAGCCGAGAGGCTTATCACACGTACTGAAAAATGCTGCTGGGAAGGACAGAATCGGGAAGAGAAGTCTACAGCTTGAAGTGGCCTTCGGTTTATCCCTTTCGAGTCTTGTAACAATGTTTTCTTTTTCTGGCCCTCCGGGTCTTGTAACGTACATCTTGTTAATCAAAAAATGGAAAGGAGATTTTGTTACTTCATCTGCACTTTGCGTCGAATTGTTGTCTGCCGAACTTCTTTCCTTTACCATTGTTATTGTTGTATTCCCTTCTCTCTATTTATCTTCTTTTCTTCTTTTTCTACTTTTCTTTCTTCTTTTTTTTTTTTTTGACATCGTCCGTAGGTTACCGGTAGTTGTCACGTTGGCTTGCCTTTCAGTTATCCTTCTCGCTCAAGCTTAATGGCTCTATAATGTATATTTGATGAATAATATGAAAAGAAAATTTTCTGCTACCTCTTTTACTCATGTGTTGAATTGTCGTTTGCCGAGCTTCTTTTCAGCCTTTGCATCATTTGGAGGTACCCGATTGCCATCATATCGACTCATCTTTTTCATCCATGGTCGCAGATTCATTTGGGGCCGCTCGGGTTTGGCGCCCCCCATCAGGGCTCGAGCTCGGAGGTCTGAGCTTCCGTCACCCTGAGGAAGTCCTCTCATCTTGGGCTTGCGTTGAAAGCCTCCTTGAAAGCTGGGGTTCTTAATAAGAACCCCAACCCTTGCTGAGATGGGGTTCTCTGCATCTTTGACGCTGTTTGTTTTCCATTCATCGCTGACGTAGTCCATCGCTTTTCCTTTTAACTCCTCTCCCCTTTTTCTTTTTCGAGTGGGATTTTTTCCTCCGCTTTTGATGGGGCTGCGGGAGTTCGGCTCCCATGGGAGTCCGAACGGAGTCTACCTGCAATTGAAGTCAGAGGCAACATTTGGCTCCCGTAGGAGTCCGGGCGGGGCTTACCAGCAGTCGAAGTTGGGGATGAAGTTCGGCTCCCGTAGGAGTCCGGATGAAGTTTACCTGTAGTTGAAGTTGGAGACAGAGTCTGGATCCCGTAGGAGTCCGGATGAAGCTTGTCTGCAGTTGAAGTCGGAGATGGAGTCCGGCTCCCGTAGGAGTCCGGATGAAGCTTGTCTGCAGCCGAAGTTGGAGACGGAGTCTGGCTCCCCTAGGAGTCCGGACGAAGCTTGTCTACAGGGGAGTCCGGACGAAGCTTTTCTGCAGCCGAAGTTGGAGACAGAGTCTGGCTCCCATAGGAGTCTGGACAAAGCTTGTTTGCAGTCGAAGTTGGAGATGGAGTTCGGCTCCCGTAAGAGTCCGGACGAAGCTTGTCTGTAGCCAAAGTTGGGGATGGAGTCTTCCTTCGATCAAAGTCGAGGGCGAAGTCTGGCTCCCGTAGGAATCCGGATGAAGTTTTATTGTGAAGGGGCCGCTGGGGAAGGTCCTCCCTTTTTCTCATCTGGTCTTGAATGACCAGACCTTAATTGACGTCGGGGTGAGGTTCTTTTCCTATTTCTGTCGTAACAGGTTTCAGCTCTGGTTAGGATGAGGTTTGCCTCTTGTCTTTAACGCGGCTGTAGGGGCACATATGGGCATTGCTGGGCCCTTCCCTCCGTCCGGTCTGAAGAGAGCCAGGCCTTCGACTTTGCTCAAGTTAGGATGAGGTTCTCCTCCTGTCCCTAACAGGACTGTGGGGGCACATAAAGGTCATTGCGAGGGCCTCTCCCCCCATTCGGTCTAAAAGAATCGGGCCTTCGACTTTGCTCATGTCAGGATGAGGTTTCCTCCTATTCCTAACATGACTGTGGGGGCACATTAGGGCATTGCAGGGCCTCTCCCCCCATCCGGTCTAAAAGAACCGGATCTTCGACTTTGCTCATGTCAGGACGAGGTTTCTTCCTGTTCCTAACATGACTGTGAGGGCACATTAGGGCGTTGCAGGGCCTCTCCCCCCATCCGGTCTAAAAGAACCGGGCCTTTGACTTTGCTCATGTTAGGACGAGGTTCTCCTCCTATCCCTAACATGGCTGTGGGGGCGCGTAAGGGCGTTGTAGGGCCTCTCCCCCCATCCGGTCTAAAAGAATCGGGCCTTTGACTTTGCTCATGTTAGGGCGAGGTTCTCCTCCTGTCCCTAACATGGCTGTGGGGGCGCGTAAGGGCGTTGTAGGGCCTCTCCCCCCATCCGGTCTAAAAGAACCGGGCCTTTGACTTTGCTCATGTTAGGGCAAGGTTCTCCTCCTGTCCCTAACATGACTGTGGGGGCGCATAAGGACGTTGTAGGGCCTCTCCCCCCATCCGATCTAAAAGAACCGGGCCTTTGACTTCGCCTATGTTAGGGCAAGATTCTCCTCCTGTCCCCAACATGGCCCAGGGGGCATCCAAGGGCCGTTATATGGGCCTCTCCCCCGATCCGATCTTAAAATAATCGGACTTTCATTTTGCTCATGTTAGGATGAGGTTCTCCTCCTGTTCCTAACATGACCATGGGGGCACTCAAGGGCCGTTATATGGGCCTCTCCCCCGATCCGATCTTAAAATAATCGAACTTTCATTTTGCTCATGTAAGGACGAGGTTCTCCTCCTGTTCCTAACATGACCATGGGGGCACTCAAGGGCCGTTATATGGGCCTCTCCTCCGATCCGATCTTAAAATAATCAGACTTTCATTTTGCTCATGTTAGGATGAGGTTCTCCTCCTGTTTCCAACATGACCATGGGGGCACTCAAGGGCCGTTATATGGGCCTCTCCCCCGATCCGATCTTAAAATAATCAGACTTTTATTTTGCTCATGTTAGGATGAGGTTCTCCTCCTGTTCCCAACATGACCATGGGGGCACTCAAGGGCCGTTATATGGGCCTCTCCCCCGATCCGATCTTAAAATAATCGAACTTTTATTTTGCTCATGTTAGGGCGAGGTTCTCCTCCTGTTTCCAACATGATCTTGTTTTAATTGTTTGAAGGGGTTATCTCCAATCGTAACAAGTCCATGCCAAAAGAGAAAGACATGCAAAGTTGAAAAGAATTTTGATTCAAAGCAAAGTCGTGAGTAGTACATTTACAGGTTTCTCGAGTCCCATGGTCGTAGAAGGTCTGCTCCTCCTTGAGGCCCTCCGGTGATGGAGTTGATGGTCCCGATTGGAGGCCGATCTCCGGGCTGCTCCTCGCTCCTTGGCGGTTCAGGTTGCGGCAGGGCCCTTGGCCGATCTTCTCTACCCTCAGGCCGACGTCGAATGAACCTATCGAGTCAACCTCACCGGATGAGCTCCTCGATCTTGTCTCGGAGCTAGATGCATTCCTTTGTGTCGTGGCCATGGTAGCGATGGTAGAGACAGAACTTATTGGGGTTACGCTTCCCGGGGTGTGTGCGTATCTTCTCTAGCCTAGGGAGCTGCTCCCTGACCTCCATCAGTACCTGGGTCTTCGAGGCATTGAGGGGGGCGTAGTTGCGAAATCTTTTCGGTGGAGAACCCCACCGAACTCCGCGGTTTGGACTTCTCTGCCTACGTACCCGGGGAGGAGTATGGACACGCTTGTGCCCGGGAGGAGTTCGAGAACGTGGCCGAGCTTCTCTCGGTCCTTTTTCGACTGCGGGCTTACTCGAGTCTCCCGTCTGCCGCTCTCTCACAGTCTCCTCATCCTTCATTTTGAAGGCTTCTTTCGCTCGAGCATACCCTTTAGCTCGAGCCAACAGATCAGCAAAATCCCTGGGGTACTTCTTCTCCAGGGAGAATAAAAGGTCATTCTTCTGGAGGCCACCTTTCAGAGCGGCCATTGCTACCGACTGGTCCAAATTTCGGACCTCCAGCGCTGCGACATTGAAACGGTTGATGTAGGCCCGAATGGACTCCCCCTCCCTCTGCTTGATATTAATGAGGGACTCCGAACCCTTTCGGGGGCACCGGCTGCTGACAAAATGGGCCATAAATTGGTGGCTCATCTGATCGAAGGAAAAGATGGTACCCGACTTCAGCACCGAGTATCAGTTTCTCGCCGCTCCCTTCAAGGTGGATGGGAAGGCTTGGCATAGAATGGCGTCGGGTGCACCATGAAGCAGCATCATCGTCTGAAAGGCCTCCAGATGATCAATCAGGTCCGAAGTCCCGTCGTAGCTTTCGAACTGGGGGAGTTTGAAGTTCGGCGGGATCGGTTCCTGCATGATCATTTGAGAAAAGGGAGGGTCAGTGCAAATATCCTCACCATAAGCGAGGGGAGCGTGGTGGAGTTCTTCGATCCGTCGGTTCATCTCCTGGAGCCTCCGATCCAGGAAATCCTCTCGACTACGGGTCTCGAGGGTCCTCTGGCAGAATGGGGGTAGAGATCTTCCAGGGGTGGAGTCATGATCCGACTGAGGGCTCTCCACCCTCTGGTTTGTCTTCTCAGGAAAGATGGGGTGGCTGGCCCAAGTGGCCCGCCCTACCGTCGGATTCTGGTGTTCCGGTGACACTCTTTCCAGGCGCACCGATGCCTGCGGCTGCTGCTGCTGCTGCATGGCCTGCACAGCTTCAGTGAGGCCTCTGACCTGCTGCGCCAGTAGATCAAATTGCTCCACGCCGACCGCCATTGCCAGAGGAAGAGGAGGAGGCTGGGAAATTGGAAGTGAGGTCGGAGCCTGAGATCTGGCCGCGAAGGCCATGGATCATCATGTGGATGCTTTGCGGGGAGGCATCGGGCGAAGATCAAGTGGGGGAAGGAGAAGTGGATGTTGGAGAAGACGACTAGAGGTGGTCCCATTGAGCGCTCCTTTAAGAACAAGGGTACTGCGAAGACACAGCCCCTTCCTCTAGCGCCAATCCTGTTGGTGCAAAAATCTGCCTGCGTCGGAGAAGCTGGAGTTGTGGGGGTCACGGTCGTCGTCGGGATCTGCAAAGGAAGTCTAAATCAGAGGTAGGGTTGCTCCGGCAAGACCCTCCGACGCTCAAGTCAGTTCTCTGCCTCAACAAGAATGGAGTGCTCGAATCGAAATTTTAGCAGAGTTTTGGGATAGAAAATAGAGCTTAGAGAATAACGTATCTGGGGTCCCCCTTTTGTAGGCGGAGGGGGCAACAGACTGATAGTGATGTCTGTAACCGTCTGGCAGTGGGCTGTCCAGGAGTTTGTTGCGAAGAGTAGTGGAGTGGACCCGTGGCTATCACCGGGGCGTGCCACGTGGAGTCTGCCATGAGGAGCGGAGCGGCGTCCGTTGTCGTGACTTGCCAGAGAATGGAAGAATCGCGCGGTATCCATCGCAGGAAGTGGAGCAGGATCGTGGCCATTATTGTGGCCTGCCAGGGAGTGATGGAGCCGCGTGGAATCCGTCGCAGGAAGTGGAGTAGGATCGTGGCCATTATTGTGGCCTACCAGGGAGTGATGGAGCCGCGTGGAATCCGTCGCAAGAAGTGGAGCAGTGCTGTGGCCGTTACTGCGGCCTGCCAGGGGGTCCAGGCCTATCGACCGGAGTCCAGCTGGGGTGTCTGGCAGAGAGAGGTGGCTAGCCACCCGTCTGAGAGGAGCTCGGAGTCTGGCTCTCGCAGGAGTTCAGATGGAGTCTTCCTTCAGTCAAAGTCGGGGGTGAAGTCTGGCTCCTATAGCAGTCCGGGCGGAGTCTTCCCATAGCCGGAGTCGGAGATGAGGTCTGGCTCCCGTAGGAGTCTGGGCGAAGTCTTCCTGCAACTAAAGTCAGGGGCAAAGTCCGACCCCCGTAGGAGTCTGGATGAAGTTTACCATCAGTCGAGGTCGGGGATGAAGTCCAGCTCCCGTAGGAGGCCGGGCGGAGTCTTCCCGTAGCCAGAGTCGGAGACGAGATCTGGCTCCCGTAGGAGCCCGGGCGAAGTCTACCTGCAATCAAAGTCAGGGGTGAAGTCCGACTCCCTTAGGAGTCCGGATGAAGTTTACCAGCAATCGGGGTCGAGGACGGAGCCCGACTCCCGTAGGAGTCCGGGCGAAGCCTTTCCGCAGTCGAGGTCGGGGATGAGATTCAGCTCCCGTAGGAGTCCGGGCTGAGTCTACTTGCAATCAAAGTCAAGGATGAAGTCCGGCTCCCTTAGGAGTCCGGACGAAGTTTACCTGTAGGCGAAGTCGTGGGTGGAGCCCGGCTCCCGTAGGAGTCCGGGCGAAGCCCTTGTGCAGCCGAAAATGGAACGAGGCCCGGCTCCCATAGGAGTCCGGGCGGAGTCTTCCTGCAGCTAGAGCTGGAGACGAGATCTGGCTTCCGTAGGAGCCCGGGCGAAGTCTACCTGCAATCAAAGTCAGGGGTGAAGTCTGGCTCCCTTAGGAGTCCGGACGAAGTTTACCTGTAAGCAAAGTCGTGGGTGGAGCCCAGCTCCCGTAGGAGTCCGGGCGAAGCCCTCGTGCAGCCAGAATTGGGAACGAGGCCCAGCTCCCATAGGAGTCCGGGCGGAGTCTTCCCGCAGTTGGAGCTGGAGACGAGATCTAGCTCCCGTAGGAGCTCGGGCGAAGTCTACCTGCAATCAAAGTCAAGGGTGAAGTCCGGCTCCCTTAGGAGTCCGGACGAAGTTTACCAGCAATCGGGGTCGAGGATGGAGCCCGGCTCTCGTAGGAGTCTGGGCGAAGCCTTTCCGCAGTCGAGGTCGGGGATGAGATTCGGCTCCCATAGGAGTCCGGGCTGAGTCTACCTGCAATCAAAGTCAGGGATGAAGTCCGGCTCCCTTAGGAGTCCGGACGAAGTTTACCTGTAAGCGAAGTCGTGGGTGGTGCCCGGCTCCCGTAGGAGTCCAGGCAAAGCACTTGTGCAGCCGAAATTGGGAACGAGGCCCGGCCCCCATAGGAGTCCGGGCGGAGTCTTCCCGCAGCTGGAGCTGGAGATGAGATCTGGCTCCCGTAGGAGTCTGGGTGAAGTCTACCTGCAATCAAAGTCAGGGGTGAAGTCCGACTCCCTTAGGAGTCCGGATGAAGTTTACCAGCAATCGGGGTCGAGGACGGAGCCAGGCTCCCATAGGAGTTCGGGCGAAGCCTTTCCGCAGTTGAGGTCGGGGATGAGATTCAACTCCCATAGGAGTCCGGGCTGAGTCTACCTGCAATCAAAGTCAGGGATGAAGTCTGGCTCCCTTAGGAGTCCGGACGAAGTTTACTTGTAAGCGAAGTCGTGGGTGGAGCCCGGCTCCCGTAGGAGTCCGGGCGAAGTCCTTGTGCAGTCAGAATTGGGAACGAGACCCGGCTCCCGTAGGAGTCTGGGTGGAGTCTTCCCGCAGCTGGAGCTGGAGACGAGATCTGGCTCCCGTAGGAGCCCGGGCGAAGTCTACCTGCAATCAAAGTCAGTGGTGAAGTCCGGCTCCCTTAGGAGTCCGGACGAAGTTTTACCCGCAGTCGAGGTCGAGGACGGAGCCCGGCTCCCGTAGGAGTCCGGGCGAAGCCTTTCTGCAATCGAGGTTGGGGACAAGATCCGGCTCCCGTAGGAGTCCGGGCTGAAATCTGGTAGTTGTAGGAATCTACCGTTGGGGAAGTTCAGCCGTTGGCGAAGTCCAGGGTAGTTCGGATTGGAGTTGAACCTGGCTGGAAGAAGTCTGGAAGGGACTCGAGGAACAGCTGATAGTCGTAGAAAGTCTGCTGGCGGCGGAGCTTAGTGAGCGCTTAGGGCGGTTTAATAGATAACTGGGGGAACTCATGTTGAAGGAGCTCAGGTGGTGTAGTGGGAGTTCGTCCATCGGGGGAATTCAATCAGCACTGTGGGAATCCGGCTGTTGGAGAAGTCCAGAGAGATACCATCTACGGTCGAAAGCTGGAGGAGTCTTGGGAGGGTCAATCTTGTTAAGAACTTCGGCTGAGGGTATTTTATACCCAACACTTACATGAGATAGAATTGCCATCATATATGATAATCAACTTGCACCTACTCCCTCACCCACCTGGGTGTTGGGAAATATGTCCCAAAAGCTAATCATCAACTTGTTGATGGTTGAGCAACCTTATATTGTAATTGATTTGTTAATAAATAAAATATATTTTTGGCATTTTCATCATAAGTTTTCATCTTCTATTGAACTCTATTGTTGTGATGAAGTCCTTAGGACTATTTAGGTTTGATAAAGAGAGATTTTATCGATTAGTCCTTAAAACTGTTCACGACCAAATGATAGGCTGTTAATAAGGACGACAGCTTCTATCGAGCATAGGTCGCTATAGGCCATATGGGTTGGTTGTCCTCTTAATAAAAGAGTGTGAAGATACTGGTATGGCATATAGGTGAGATGTAAAGGTACATCATCATTGAACGTGATCAACTCCAGAGCATTCTGCTGTCGAGAATGTCTCTGATGGGATATAGGTATAAGTGTCCCTTAGATCTGAGATCGCCTCAGCGACTTGCAAGCAACTCACTATGCTTTGGTACTAGACTAACTGAATTTCTAATTCAGTGACGGAAGTGAAAGAAAAAACTATCTTTTTCTTGTAGGATCTTCCAAATCTAATGAGATCTGGGGCAGAATATTTTTTTTTAAAAAAAATTATCCTATGATATTTCAGATCTAAGATCTATTAGATCTAATTCTTATTATCTGATATTTAATCTAAAATTAAATCTAAAACTTGAGGATTAGAGAAATACCTCTAGGGTAACTAGATTACCCTGTAGATGATCGCAGCAATGCTTGAGGTTCTAAAATAGTCATGCAGTCGTCTGGCCTCTACCAGTATCCACTCAAGCAGGATCTGGATCATCTTATTCTTTCAAATCTCTGCTTCAAAAATTAGATCTAGATCTGATCTGAAAGATCTTCAAAAGATCTTCTGAAGCTGGAGCAGCAGCTTCTCGATAAATCCCTGCAGCCTTCTGATCAGAGAACCACCACGCCTTGGACAAGCACCAGATGGATGCCCAACTTCTTGGATGTGAAGAGGGGAGAGAGAGGACCAGAGGGGGAATGGAGAAGTGGAGGGATATCAAGATTTTTCTAGGTATTGAGCAAATTCTCTAAACCCTAAGTGCAGACAGGGTTTAAATAAACCCTGCTGTGCCATGTAGTGCCACATCATTCGATCAATCAAAAAATTTTAATTAATTTTGAAAAAATTTTGATTGATGGAATGATATTATCTGATCATATCAGATAAGAACCCACCAAACCTTCCTACTATTGGTGCCAACACTGGATAAACACAGTGAGATTGATGTCTAACAGTTTGAGTCGATCAAGGCATAGAATCCTCATCAATTGGGACTCTATCCTTATCCACTTGGTGCGCACGTCATATCTAATTATGGTGCCCATTTTGAGGGTAAAATTAATAGGTGGACACTCCACAAAAATTCTTCAATGATCTCTTGCCAAGTGGACTTCAGTTCAAGATCCATAAGTCAACATTTGACCGATGTCCTAAAATAAAAATGGCAGGTGACAGAAATTGACAGGTGTTGTCTTAAATTCATCTCATGAATTAAGACAAGACTTTTCTAAGCTAGACTGACTCCAGTCAGATTGAGAGAAATCTTTTCAAGATTCTCTGGGTGAGTCAGATCATATTTGACTCAGTCGAGATAGAAAAGATTACACGAGGAGAAAGTTAGGCTCAATCGTGTGCTAGCACGATTTTCTTGAACCTAATTGGATCTAATCCAAATCAATTGAACTGGGCTAGCTCAATTGATGATATCCAAATTCTAACTCTTATTTGTGTGACCCAATTAGGTTCATTTCCTTATGGTAATGAGACATGTTGTGATCTCATCATCGACATCATTGAAACTCCTTTCGATGGACCAGAACTCTTCTGATTCAGACAATTAGAATGATCGATCATCAAGATCATTCTAATTGCTTCCAAAATCTACCAGTGACACCTAGCAGTATATGATGGCAACCCATCAAAAATGAAGACGAACCTCTTAGTGCAGCTACCTGTGTGATTGAGTTCCTTTATCATGAGTCCCGACTGAATTAGGGTTAAGGTGAGCTCGTCAAACCCAACATCAGTCATATGAATCAATCGATCGATCTGAGTCTGATGTGAAACTTTAATGAAAAATTCTTTTTCATTATTTCACTCTGCCATGGCCATAGGCTAAAGGACTCGATCTTTCGACCATCATAGGACTACTCCTCTTATCTACCGAGGTTGATAGATCCCATCTTGGTGCAATCTGGTTCCTACAATGAATATGCTATAGCCAACATACACCTCAGGATTTTGAATGGCTAGGAGACTGATTTATAGTGTAGTCAAACTATAACACACTCAAGGTGAACTGTCGATGTACCTCAGGTCAAAGAACTAGACAAACAGCTGCAGTATCGAGCTAGTCATTGACGAGAAGGTAGACTTTCTTATGACTACTCGAGGTGGTCACGCTCAGTACTCTCATTCTCAATGAATACCTGTACTCTCACTTTGGTGTCTCCACACCGTAGACTCAAGACACATCTATCCTAAGGAAGCAATCGTACACCAACCTTTCGGATCGATCACCATCCTCGTGATGATCCTATGGTCAGGAGCTGTTTATAAGTTAGTTATGTAAATTCATGCCTTAAATTTTCAATTCTTGAAATTATGAATTAACATTCCTACTAACTCAAAGGATGTATCACAAACATAATGTACATAATGTGATAGTAGAATAACCCTTTTATTTATTTATAGTCAAAATTATAAATTTACCCTTACATTTGTATAGGAATGTATCAGCCAATCTGGCATCTAGGGCACACATCTAACAAACTCCCACTTGACCTAATGCTAATTGGCTACATATCTAGGTCCCATCTTCTCAAGGTGGGCTTCGATCTTCTGCTGGCCTAATGACTTTGTCAGCGGGTCTGCCACATTGTCTGTGGAGTCGACTCTCTTAATCTTGACATAATTCTTTTTGAGGTAATCACGGATCAGATAGAATCATCGCTCGATATGCTTGGACTTCTGATGAGATTTTGGCTCCTTAGCTAGGGCTATGC